>NC_134026.1:4725296-5034535 GCF_964204645.1 Tubulanus polymorphus
CCGACACAGCGACTCTACTACCACTGGTGGCCATTTGTAAACGTTTCCAAGGAATTAATCGTTGGGGAAATCCAAAATTTATTTCCGGGTTTGGTTAAGTCGATCACATTTGTAAAATCTCGATAAATCTTATTGTTTTTTTTTCAAAATCTAATCAAAATATAAAAAGGCCAAGAGCTTAAGGATCTTTATTCAGTAAAAAAAGTCTCAGCCGCAGCTTTCCGCTTCCAGAAGGTGCTGCCACCTAGTAGAGGCGCTGAGAATGAACAGCTGATTTTGACAGGTGAAGCGTGACGCATGTGCGATGCGTCTTAGCCCCATTATTACTCCAAATTTAAGCGTCGGTATGTTGTCAAAATGCTCTTCTAATAAATTACACAACCCTAATTTAACGTCAGGAGACTTCGCCTTAAGTAACCACACATGCTTAGGCCTACTGGCTTGGCATTTTTTTTGGATGGTTGCCGCTGACGACAGTCCGGGTCAATCTTCTTGGGCTACATAAGATTTTGTGGTCATGTAGCTTTTCATTCGGAAGGCGAAGCAACCAACTAACTAACTGTGGCTGAACCTGCGAAGTCGATGCCAGCCCTGAAGAAACCCACCCCCTGAAATTAATGATGCCCAACCATGTGGCTTAACCGCCTGTAGCGCGAGGATGCATTGGTTTTGTTTTTAATTTGGTGGGGACTTTGGTCAGATTTTGAAGATCTGATGCTTCGATATGGCCTCTAAGCGATTTGTATTAATAAGGCTAGGTCTAACATGAAATTTAATAGGGTGTTATAATACTTTAATATTTCAGCTTAATATTTTTTCTTATGTCGAATTAAAGGAAGCAAAACTAAATTCATTTTGGGGGGGGGTTAGTGCTACGGGTTAACCATATCATTTCCTGGTCTTGCTTATTATTTGCTATACTACTCATCTCTAGACTGAATACCAGTCATTGTTACCGGTTTGTGAAACGGCGGCTAGGTACTAGACTATACTCTTCTCATGCCTACTAATATTTGACAGGTTGAATGCACGATGCTCGGAGACTGCTGGTGGGAGGACCCAGTGGCGAGCGATGTCCACAATACGCTACGCCAGAAAGAAAAACATATAATGCCGTACCATTCGCATTCTCCACAAATCAATGCCCGGCGTTCATTAGTCGACTGGTTAGCTGTCATTTGCGATAAAATCGAGGTTTGCGTGAATGCGAGACATTTGGCAATTCATCTGCTTGATTACTTCATGGATAATTTCGACATCGGACCTGATAAACTTCAACTGGTTGCATTCGGGAGTCTCTTAGTCGCAAGTAAGAAAAATTGGTCACCGTGTTTCTTTCTTGTTTTGAAAACAAATAAAGCAGGGGCAGATTTATGGGACTGGTCTCCTGCCTTCCCATTGATGTTGCCCTTTTTGTCAGATATAGTCAAAACCTGCTAATTTCACACTCATCGTCTCGAAATTTTAAGATGTGTTTAAGGATATATTCCTTCAAAAATATGTTGACACTGAGGGTGAAACCGACTAACCGACTCTTCTTTTCTGGACCCGCATTCTTAGCATTAACTCATTCTTGGAAATGCAGAGAACAAGCTTATGAATCAGTTTAATATTTTTCATTTTCCTGTAAAATCTCAGGGCAACTTGTCAATTTTAGGTCGGTGGGCATCCCCTGGCCCTGCACCCTCCCCTTGGATTCACCCTGAGAACCAGAAGTACAAGTGTAATCCTATAGCCGGCAGCCAACATGTTTTAAGTTTTTCTAACTTCAAGATTAAGACAGAAAAAACCATTTTGATGACTTAGAATCCAACCCTTATGACACATTCCACGTATATTTTATGAGGTCAAAATTATTCGTATTTTATTTAGGTAAATTTCAGCAAATGGATTGTCAGGTGTCAAGGTGGAAAACGTTGAATGGATTTTTAGACTCTCCTGGTTACACTTCCATCGAATATATGCAAATGGAACTCATGATTTTGGAATTTTTTCGTTGGAATATTACGGCACCAACTGCCGCTGATTTCGGACCGTACTACATGGTTGCGTCGATGTTGGATAATAGTTGCCCTGGTGATGATACTCACGGTGATTATCGAAGGAAAGCTTTTAGTTTTTTGCAGAAATATATGGATTATTTCCTCGAAATAAGCCTACAGGGTGAGTGTTGGCGCAGTTTGTGAAAAACCTCAAAATCAGGACAATTTGTTGAGGTTGCTAGATCGTTTCTGTCTATGTCTTACATATTTGACTGTTAATTGACTGGAACCAATTTGCATGTCAGGGATTAGTCAAGGAAAAGTCGGGGAAAAAAGCAAGTGAAATCAATTGAATCGTGTAACTGAAATGAACCGAACTCTTATATTTTCAGATTATATCTATCGATTTTATGACCCGTCACTTGTAGCGGCGGCGTGTGTGGCTGCCTCGCGGATTTGTGTACGTCTAGTCCCAACATGGCCTCTGTGTATAGAAAAACTTACGTCGTACAATTGGGAACAAGTTTCGTCGGTTGTTGATTTCATGCTCAAGTAAGTTGCTCTTGATTTGTACGGATTTTTGAAAGTCTTGGAAGGTTTGGGAAAATTCTTTTGGAAAAGCTATGGAATTCTTTTTTCTCTATGGCTAAGGAAAAGGTATGGAAAATCAGAAAATGGTCTGAAATCAAATTTTCCTACTGTTTCTAATTTAAGGATATATGCTTAAACGCGTTACTACGCTTTGTCGATGGTATTGATATTTGGAACTAATTTACTTTGAATGGGCCTAAATTGCCTGTTCTAGGTTGGCAATGTGTGGGTATGGAAATCTGGGTATGGAAAATTAAATTTGGAAACCCGTAAAAACCCTGTCATTGCTCGAGTTCATACTGAGATCGATGTATAAAGCTGATGAATATCAATGAGTTACCTTAGTCAATACCTGTAGATCTTAATTTTGGATCTATTTCTTCATCATTAACAACTTGCAGAGTTTCTTTTTTTCAGAGCACTAAACGCCGATGAAGAAAGTGCAAAACAACAAGATTTGCCAGAAAACAAGTCAAACTGTGATTCAAGTCCTGCAAGTAGTTGCTCCAACCATTCCTTAGGTAAAATTGTTGAAATTTAGTTGGAGTTTTGCTGAAACTATGTAAAATGAGGTTTAAAATATGCCTAATTCGTCAAATGTGCAATTATAAAACGTTAACTTTTGAAGTTCTAAGTGCATGTAGATTAGTTTGAAACCTTTTAAATTTTTAGGATCTGATGGCATGGGCGATACTTATGACAGAAATGGTGAAAGCTATGTGTGAATTGAACTGGCGCGATACACACATCTAACAATTAAGCGGCTCAAGAATTTTGCATTTGTGTGGACACTTATGTTTTGATCAGCATAGAGTGCACTGGTATTAGTCTAAAAAGGCGACTTTCTGCATTCAATATTACATCGTAGGAACTATTGTATGGTCTCACCGTTTGCTGTACATTGTATATGGGTGAATTTATATTACAGCCCGATATTATAATGGGGTATTTTCTACATCAATGATCAATAAAATTAATTGAAGTGCCTTCCATTCTGCAGCCACTTAAATGGCCAATAAAATACGCAATAAAATACATTCCACCAGCAATACATTTTTTTTCCTCGTGTTTCATATGCTTCACTAAGTTTGACAAACGTTTATTTTGTAATTTTCAAAATTTAAAAATATAAGCGTTTCATTCCTATGTTAGTTTTCTTTCATATTTTTTGTTTGACAGTTCATCGGGCCATTAAGAATTCAAATAACACCGCTTTAGGAATTGTTATTAAAGCTTTCTGCTTTCTAGCCCACTACTCAAGGCTTTAGTCCCATAGGGCTATTACATTCACTTTTCATCTGTTCATCTGTATTAGGCAGAATTTAGTTTTCAACCGGCTTTGATGTATGGCCTTTATATTTGGTTCCTGTCTGTATCCATCCGCTAGATGCATCTTGCAGCTGAAAATTTAGCCCGATTGCAATCAAGATGGCCGACTTGTGGCTGTTGTTGGTAAATCAGCATTTTCACGGATCCGTTTGGAAATTTTGAAGATACATTCATCAACGGTCTTGAGATTTGGTAATAGGACAAAGCATCGCAAAAATAATTGGGTCGATCGAAAGATGGCATTTTGTTCCAAAAAACGTCATTTCAGGTCTGAAAGTCGTAGGCCTCTAGCTTCTTTATGCCTAGTGACATTTAAATTTGAGATGAGCATAGCAGACCGGGTTTTGGATCATCTGATTTTCATGCAGTTAGTGGCCATGGAGACCGACTTCGAGGATAATATCAACAGGTTTTAACTCATAATCTTGTTACCAGGGTGTTGAATATTGTTATTGTCAGATAGTCGAGCATTTCAGGTAACTTCCCTAGTGGGTATGGTGCCTCCTGGACCCCTAGTTTACAAAACATTGCCAGCTGTTTAGACATTTTTGGTAAAGCCCCAACTTTAGAGTATACACCGGTATGCATTTCACTGATTGCCCCATATTAAACCAGTTTGGAATTGTACTGCGTTATTCAAGCTTCAAGCCAAGAAAACAGCACAGATTGAGCTAAGCGTCACTAACAAATATTGATAAATATGTATATATTTTTATTAGCCTATCATAATGCATAGCACATTCATTAATCAAAAGATACAAAATTGTGATTGAATTTGTGTAAATAGTGTTCTTTTCGACTTAACTACAAGACTTCAAGTTTCCAGGCCAAGAATGAGTAATAGGAAACTTAATATTTACACATTATTACTGTTTGGTATACAATTTAATTTGTCAAATGCCGCACTAAACAACACAAGTGTTAAACATTCATTTTTCTCGATTATTGAAACTATTGCCTGAAATCTCCCAAAATTTGATTCTCTATCAAGTGTTAAGAATACTTATAACAATTAAATAATATGATACGAAGATTAATATTATTTGATAAATACTGAAAATTGGAAAAAAAATCTATTGAATGTATGAACTCAATATAATTGCCCACAACTGAGCCACACTAAGAGCAAGATACTTACGACAAGCTATCCCATGAGATGGTGTCAAATTCAGTCAGCGTAGTGAGACTTTGATAAATTCTACTCAATTCGAGACCCATTATTAATTTTCTACATCTAGATATCATATGTATGATACATCTGTCGATATTAACTTTTCATATTTCTTGTCATGTATCGCTTCAATTTTAATCGAAGAGAAAAAACTAGCAAAAACTAAACCCGTTAAAGGAATAACTGGAGCAATAAAAGATCAAGGTTAGCATAATCAAATAAGATGTTTCCGAGCAGAAATTGACAAATCTTGCGCGAATATCACATTTAGAATGAAGGAACTTTCCAAACACGAATACAGCAATCATTGCCTGCGGACATCAATCTGTTATCATCCGTCCAACATAAGCCATTTATAACATTCATCGGATGAGCCCCTGAAAATAGTCATTAGGGAATATAGTTTTTCAAGACCGCTGAACAATAACATTAGCCAAAATCATCAGGAGTCCGATTTTAAACTTAAGCTTGGGTTCTACGTGCTCGTTAATTGAATTAGCATAACACGTTAAAACCATGATCATCTAAACTCCTAAATATATAAACTAATCCTCAATATTGAATCTATCACTGAGCGCATTAGCTTTGTTATCAAACAGGAGACTTACCTTTTTCCAATATTGTTTTATTCTTTTGGTCTACATTGTAAACACACAAGTTAGTATCTAGACTACCAGAAACTATGTATTTGGAATTCGGCGCCCAAGCTATTCGGGTGATCCTTGCAGTATGTTTCACCCATTCTCCCGCTTCCTAAAACAAAATTATTTCAGTAATTTCATTGAATTTTCTCAATTTTCTGGAGGGCAGCCAACAAAGGACATAAATCCCATTAGCCACTCGCACCACGTAAGAGAATATTTTGGACGACTTACTTGGTAGTCCGGCAGTGTATAGAGTGCAACTCGCTGTTTCCTATCTGCCACAGCCAGATATGTGCCATCCGGTGAGTATTTGACATCTGTAACACCTCCGAGACGTTCAAGTCTGTTTTCAGTTTCAGTCAACGTATCATCGGATAAAGTGTAAATATGGACAAGACTATCCTAAAATCATTAAACTAATTAATTAATTAGATATTACATGAAACTGGAAACCTAGTGAAACTAAGTGATCTATGTAATGTATTGGACACAAATATATCAATATAATTTTCAAATTATTCAAACTAGCCTTGAATTAAAGTTTAACTTTTAATGCCCCATGTAACTACGGGGTGGTCTACTTCCTACTTCTTCCACTGATTGAATGTGGAAGCATCATCCACTGTTTGATGATTATCTATCATATTACAAAAATTCTTTTCTCAAATTGGAAATGACAGGTTAAGTGTCTCAAACTGAAGTAAAAGATCATACTGACCTCGGCACCACCAACGGCGATTTCATTTTGATTTGGATGAATTGAAACCTTCGATGCCTGGTATTTAAGCGGTAACTTGTGCACTATTTTTCCACTGCGAACAATGACGAGTTGTTCTAAACACGCCACAACTATAAGCGTACCAATAGCATCACAGCCACTCGGCTGACTATCAAGACCTATCCCATCCCTGAAATCGAGGACGTACACAATAAATCAATCTCAAAACCTATGTCTTAGGGAAGCGGGTTGAAGAGGAGAATGAGATGAGTAAACCTGGTGTCAAATCAGTAAAACATAAGACAGGGCCCAGTTTCACAAAAAAGTTAAACTGGAATTTTTGTTGTAATCGCTATTAGTTATTCAATTAGCTATTTCAATGAGGACAACAATTCAAACTTAACTGTTTTAGGCTTAAACTTTTTCCTGAAACTGGACCCTGGTAGTACTTTGAAGATTAACTAGATTTATCTAGTTTTCGCTGCTAGTGCATAGTAACTTCATCAGGTAAATGAGTGCTGGAAGCTACCACGCTTCAGTTAACTTCCAAAGTACTATCTGCCTTTATGTTTTACTGAAACCATGTAGAAAGAATTAGACACACGATGTCTTTCTTCAGAATGAAACTACTAGTAGTTACAAATCATATGGAATGATGAGAATGATAAACAAATAACATACCCCTCAAACTGATGGTCAGCGCATCGTGTCAACCTTAATGTGTCATCCATACCTACACTTATTAAGGTATCTTCTGTGACAACCATATCCTGGACCTGATTAGTGTGTCCTCTTCCTTGTACGATGTCACAAGCACCAGTAGCACTGTCCCAATAGCGTGCATAATCCGTCAAGGAAACTAGCGATCCTTAGTGAAATGCTTGACAATTTCAATATTCAATGCCCCCCTAATGAATGGATACAGTATCGATAACCTTGAAACTCACCACAATCATGTAACGAGCTACTATTTTGCAATTGATAGCAGTTAGTAACAATATGAAGTGGCACCTTTGATATAACAATTGATCAGTTATATTATACATATATACATATGAAATATCAAAATTATTGATCGCAGCATTATCTTCAAAAGTTCCTTTTTGAAAACATCAAAAATGTTTTAAGAAGGCTGATTTCACAGTGAAGCACAATGGCTACCAGTCGGTTATCATGATTCTAATCACACCAGTTTTTTTGCTACAGATTTGTCCAAGAACAATCCACCGCAGCATCTTCAAAACTTCCTAAAATAATTGGATTCTGTCTACACAATTGGCTGTTTAATTTTCGGTAAATGTGAAACAGAACGATCCCCCATCAGCATATTCATACACACAAGAATGATTGATAACATGTGCGACTGATGCAATTTACTCAAAGGATATAGATTCGTCCTTCGAAGCTTGCAGTATAGACGGTTTTCTTATCAGGTGAAACAGCGAGTGAAGTGATCGACTTGTTGTGGCCCTATAAAAGTAGATAACATAATTTTGGACAGTCAGTTATTCATGCAAACCTTCTTAACATAATAGTAAGGAAGCTGACTATATGTACGAAACATTGTAGTTGCAGCGACTGGTTGCTTGTTACATGTTGATGTAATTGATATTAATAACATTTCTCAAAACAAAACAAAAGAATATGAAAAATCTTTAATTCTAAGTCAGGCATTATAGCTAACTAATACTTGCATCTAAGACAAATTTGACTGCATAACTTATTTTTAAAAAAAAGGCAGGGCGGATGCAGGAAGCTTGAGCGCTATTCGTTTAACAAGTTACCTTTAAAACTTTCTTCGGAACGGATGGGTTGCTTGGATCTAAATAGTTAATAGCACCTGACAATGATACAGTCAGAATATGATCTCCTGACCATAAACAGCCGACTTGTTGATCCATTACCTCATTACCGATTTGGAAATGACTAAAAATGAGAATTAAAACCTTCCTTCGATAATTTGAAAACCTTTAGATATCTCATTAGCCTAAGTCCTATTCCTATGTAAATACCATGATCCCACACCCAATGACTTATTGAATTGCGATTGTCAACTTACGTCACTTCAGCTCGCGATTCTACGTCGAAAATTTTGGCAGTTTTATCACCAGACACGGTTAGCACCTGTTTACTGTCCGGACTATAACAAACCTGAAAACAAGAACGGACTATAGGTACTGCAAAATAAATCTTTTATCAGCGGGTAAGATTAATGTGTTTTCCTTTTATTTCAATCAACTATTTCAAACTACTATTGTAAAATATAAAAGGAGTACTACAGCAAATTTACCGCATATATTCCACCCTTGTGAGCTTTAGGAGAGCCCAGTTCTCCGATAACATCTCCAGTCTTACCATCATAAACAATCACCTAACACAAATGAAAATTCAATTAAAAAACGAAATAAATAATAGAAGGTGGCCATTTGTTTCATTCCCCCATTCCGCAAGAAATTTTCTAATAAGACAGGTAAAATGATGCTGATTATCGGAAACTTACTTTTCCATCAGATCCACCAGATACATATGAAGAGCCATCGGGGGCATAGCGCACCGCATTAACAAAATTGGTATGTTCCTACAAATCGATAACAACAATAGTCTGCATTCATAGTCTGTGTTCTAAATTTGCATAATGGTACCATAGCCCATACACTATATATATACACTATATATACATATAAATAAGTGACTAAAAAAAAAGAATATATCACCTTCGATGTGCCCTTGAATTTAAACGGAGGTCCTTCATAGAAACCGACAGTTCTATCTTCCGATCCCGTGATGACCCGATATGGGCGACTTTTGCGCATGTCGACTGAGTTGATCGATTTGCTATGGCCGGTTATTTCACCCGTTGATGATCCGCTATCCCACAGAAATGCATTGGCATATCTGCAAATGAAAGTCACAGCGAATTGCAAATCATTGCGCAGATTGGACCGTCAGCTTTTTTATCGACGATCATAGGACTATAGCCTAGCGATACAATTATATTATACATCATTTCATATTAATTTCGCGTGTTTTTAAATAATGAATCTATAGAATAAATTTGAACTTGAATACATTGAAAAATTACAAAACCGCAAATTTGTAAATACATGCACAAACTAATAAATATTCAATGTAGATTTTTGCATATATAATTTCTACACTGATGTAAATGTTGCTTTTTTCTATAATTGACGGACTCTTAATTGTAAATAGTCTAATGTCATAATTTCACAGAGAAATATAGAGAATATTAAATTGAATTTGGATCAACACTTGAAGTTCATACTCACTTCTCTCGGCCTTCACCTGCAACTACAATACGCTTGCTATCCTCTGACCAGCAGATATCCTTTATTTTGCCACTGAGAGGCTGATATTCATATTTCAGAATATGTTCCGCATTTACAGTATCCCAAATTCTTAGTTTTCCCGCCGCATCTGTCACAAGAAAAATAACAAATATTATGCAAATAACGTTATCCGTGGATCCTCTTTTGACGGGGCAAAAGTTTTTCTCAGAATGAATGAAAATTATAAACCACAATCCTTTACCGCTATCATGGCTACCGGTAGGTATTAATTCAAAATTATTTCATTCCAAAGTTGTGTCATGAATTACAGGAGAATCCACTAATTATTTGGGACCATCAAGATAAAAAACAAGAAGCCTGTCGGCTTATATAGCTCCGCTGTCTTTGTTGTGGCTTGGAGCATAGACTATCACATCAGTATCTATTTGAAACTAGATGTTCAGGGACATTATAGCCACTTGGAGAAGGGCCACAATACCAATAATCATACTAACATACTCTAAACTGACAAACTGTTGGAACTGAAGTCATAAGTGGAACAAACTGTAGTCCCCAAGTATAGGCACCAAGTGAAATTTATCAAAAATCTATGCAATTGCTTCGATATAGAATGGCTCTATACTTTTGTAGGCACTCCCCAATAGATCATTCATATGAAGTTTGGTTGAAATCTACTGAAAACTGGAGTAGAAGTAGCAATTTAAGTGAAAATCTAAAAATAGCCCTAATTTGCATAATTTATGCAAAATCAAAAGTATGGCTCTATACTTTTGTAGGCACTCCCCCATACATCATTCGTACCAAGTTTGGTTGATATCTACTGAAAACTGAAGTAGAAGTAGCGATTTAAGTGAAAATCTAAAAATAGCCCTAATTTGCATAATTTATGCAAAATCAAAAATATGGCTCTGTACTTTTGTAGGCACTCCCCCATAGATCATTCATACCAAGTTTGATTGAAATCCGCTGAAAATCGATGGAGGAGTAGCGATTTTAGTGAAAATCTAAAAATAGCCCTAATTTGCATAATTTATGCAAAATCAAAATTATGGCTCTGTACTTTTGTAGGCACTCCCCCATAGATCATTCATACCAAGTTTCATCAAGATCCCATCAGAACTGTAGGACTAGTAGGGATATAAAGAAAAAGTTGACGCCGGACACCGAACACCGAACGGACGGACGACGACGACGAACCCCCTAACCCATCAGCTCCGCTGACCTTCGGTCACAGCGGAGCTAAAAATTTACGGGAAATCCGGATCATAAGTCATTTTCTCGTAAGTTGATGGACAAAAGGACTGAAATATTGACCGGATTAGACCAGAATCCAGATTAAGCAGGTTTGCGCTTCTCCATACCGGTAATTGTGGGCGAAGTAGGCTTATTGACATGCTACACCACGCCCCTATCCTCTGAACCTTCCTTCGACAGTCAAACAAATAGCAATGTCACTTGTACAATCTCTACAGGAAAATAACAGTCAAAAAGATGACAAATGCCGACTTCAAAATCAGCACGTACCTCCAGACGCAATATAGAATCCACTTGGTGAATACATCGCAGCACTAGGGTCTTTAGAATGCTGAGCATACACATCACAAGACGCCGTATTCTGTGAAATGGATAAAGAATAAATTTCACGAAAAAGAACATTAAACCGTTCAACTATCAACGTTGTCACGACGATTCTTCACTTACTAACCTCGATATCACGAATAACCACCGTATTACCAACTACATACAAAAAGTTTTTTCCTTTCGGATCCGGGCCTAGAACCAAAGCTTGGCCCCGGTTTGTAGCGGGCAAAGCCGGATAGATATTTTCTGTAAGACGAAATTCTGCATATTGAGGATAGGACAAGGGTCTACAGGGTGAAAAATGGGTTATAGTTTAACGGATTTTGTGGATTAGGTTTAGAGATTGTATTTCATATCAATTCATCTTGGATAATTGTGTCATTTCGGTAATCAAGCATGACTGGTCGGATATGCAGGGTAACCCTCTAAACAGCTAGACGTGTCAGAAAACCCTAATAAATTATCAACACTTAGCATAAAAATCAGGGCTCCAAAAGTGCCATCCTCTAGATTTAGAAACTATGTGTAGAGAGCACGGAATACAATGATTCGAGAATATACACAATATCCATGTAAGATGGATAACGAGAGAAATCCCAAAATAATTCAATTAAGGTAAAGATGAAAAAATTAACTTTTGGCAGTGGATATTTTCCCGTATACGGCAGAGTATTTATTTCTGCTATTTTACCGTACATCGTCGCTGATTGACTGATTTATGCCGCGCATGCGCACAGAGGTGCGCGACTTAGAAATTCAAGGAAAGTGTGGAGAACAGAGTTAGAGAAAATAGAGCGGATAGAGCGAGACTCGAACCCGGGCCAGTAAATTACTAGTGCAGCGTTATACCTCTAGACCACCGAGCTCGCTGAAAACCACCCGAATGTTTTAACCATCTATAGTACCTCACCTTATCCTAATCCTATCCCTAGGGGTAAAACGGAACCCTCTGGACCCTCTTCTCACCCTCACGACACTAATTCTATCGAAAGCCTAACCCAATATAATGATTTTATTGTTACTTTTTATTAGTTGCTATATATATAGTAATAATGTAAGGTAAAATAGCGGATGTAAATACTTTGCCGTATACGGTTAACGAAGTGGCTACTCGTACGAATAATTCCGTAGGCTATTCGTACGCACCCGTCGGATAACTCTGGAATTATTCGTACGGGAAAGGATAGGGTTAGGGTAAGGTGAGGCTATATGTAGTTAAAACATTCGACCGACTGTCAGCGAGCTCGGTGGTCTAGTGGTATGATGCTGCGCTAGTAATTTACTGGCCCGGGTTCCAGTCTCGCTCGATCCGCTCTATTTTTCTCTCTAACTCTATCATCCACACTTTCCTTGAATTTTCTAAGTCGCGCACCTCTCTACGCATACGCGGCGTTAATCGGCCAATCAGCGACAGTTATTAGCGTACAGATCCTAGTTCCGTACGAATAGCCTCCAGAGTATTTCGTACGGATCCGTACGAGTAGCCACAGCGTACGGTTAAATATCCACTTTGTTAACTTTTCATCTTTTTGACTGAATTATCGTGGGATTTCTCTCATTCAGTTAGCACGGAATACACTGACTGTCAGATTGAATTATCAGTATGACTAAGCCAGTATGCGAAGTTAATGACCTGATGACCTAGCCATTAGACACGGCTTAAAAATTATAAAAACTGAAAAAGGCGAAAAAATGGGTGGGGTGTAGTAGTAGACACATGAAATGAATGGAACACATCCGACACGCTCACGCTTCACAAAACGCTCAACACGCCATGAAGAAGTCGCGTCACTCGATACTGAAACTTACAAACCGCCAGACAATAGGAGCATATTAACTAGCGCGTGGATTGCAATTACGAAGTCCAGCTTACCTTTTTCTAACGGCATCTTTCTGACTCAGTAAAGCTTCGGCCTTCGCGATATACAGGAAGTGAAGATTGGGGAAAACCGTCCAATTGGTATAGACTAAAACGTGGAACAGGATTATCATTAAAACACGGTATTGGACTAACGTGGGAGTCGGGCACCGCTCAGTCGACATGCCGATAAAGCTACGATCCTAATACATCCACTTTTAGGGGATCTGTTAAGATCTTTATCAATTTTTTATTGCTATTAAAACAACAGAATTGCTTAATGATGACAGCTCTGGGGAGATAAAGCTAGTCAGCAGCCATTATATCAAGTCATTTTAAATTGCACGGGCCGCCGTGATCGCCGTTTCGCGCTGCCGAGCCAGTCGCTTGATTCAATTGTAAATTTTGAATTAGTCTTAAGACCTCTTAGACTTCCTTTGGTATGGGTCAGTATCGCTCCCCTACCCGAATTCTACAGGCAATTCGGGAAAAGCTTTAGCTAAGCGAGTTCGAATGTCCACTTGGCGAGAGTGAAAATGGGTAGCGGGAAAATTAGTCCGGTTGCCTGTCCTGCAACCAGTCTTCTCTTCTCAGTCATTAGGCCCATTTGTTTGAAATCGGTTTGCGCAAACCAGTTTATATCGGTTTATTGCGCCATAAACCTGCTTTGCCGTAGTGTGAACAAATGCGACAGCACGAAAAAGTCGGTTAGGGTGAGCTTACCGCAGAAATTTCCTTATTCGGCCATGTTGGAGAAGTCGGTTTGATGATGCAAACGCTCGCAAAGTGGTTTCCTGACCAAAGACAATTTTCCTACAAACCGAAACCGATTTCAAACCTAAGGCCTTTTTTATGAACACTCGATTAGTATGCAAAACCTTTTCATGAGCACTTTTATGAACATTGGTTACTGATCATAATCGATTAGCATACTCAGCATACTCGCTCGGCGAGCAAGTATGACGATTATCTAATCCAACCAATATGGTGTTCTCGGTAGAAGTCGCTGCTGAGTGGGTCATAATTGGATAATTTCTACCTGGCGTTTTTATCAACCAACATACCCGGTTATGATAATTGAGACTAATCGGTTATATAATCTAAATAGCTAATCTATTCCGATTTTGCTGGTTCATGTACACCCCTGTCCAACTAATTGAAGGTAGACCGGCAACCAGTCTACATACATGAGAGACTTCTACCGTCAAGGGATTCGAACCCACTACGCTGAAGCCGTTCCCTGAACCTATCGACCTCAAGAGTCGTTATTAGCCGACCAGAATCCGGTCGTACCGATCACAGCGCTTGTAACAAACCGACAGTAGACTTCTGTTGGTTTTCCGTTAAATGGACCAATCAGCGAACGTTTTACCGAACAAGGAAGTATTTCGCAAATCGATATATGACGTCATGCGCAACGGCGCCAGTAATGAAATCACGCTTCGTGAGGCCGGGGCTGGTGGAAGCGAGTTCGGGAGCGATACTGGACCCCGTATACTGGCTGTGATACTGGCACACGTGTTCGGGTGGATGCGAAAGGGGTCATTCATTTATTACGTACGCATTAGGGGAGGGGAGGGGTCAGTGCAATTGCGTACTGTAATGCTTAATGTATATGAAAAAATGGCCGATTTTGCGTACAGAGGGGAGGGGGTTGAAAAATTCAAATTTTATGCGTACGTAATAAATGAATGACCCCAAAGCGATAAATGACAAAACTGGTCTAAGGTGACGGAATAGTAGTTTGAATGGCAGTTAGAGATAATCACAACTAAGGTTGTCGCCCAAACTAGTTTTATCATTACGCTTACACCCCAAAATCTAGATCCGGGTTTCGGATATGGAAGATTATCAATCGAGGATTTGGACAAGTTTAGTGAAATGATGATTTAAACAAAGTTTCAAATTAGCGATTTTAGACTGAAGTTGATCTAAACATAAACATAAAACTGTTCTATGGTCTAAAACTACAATGTGTAACACCGGATCCAGAATTTTGGAGGGAGTTGACATAAAAAACTTGAGCGGATCACGTGATTGAATCACCACAGATCGCGACGAATAAACAACACAACACAATAATAAATACATTTATTCAGGTTTACAAAATAGATTAGGCTAAAAAAATTGATACCTTGTTTCTCCGCTCTGCTGAGCTTAAATGTTGACCCGGCCGGCCGGCCGTTATGTTACCATAACAGACCCGGCCGCTATAGAAATGAACTGTTTACAAATTTTACAAAAATTACCCGGCCGCTGCGGAGAAACAAGGTATCATTTTTGTTTAGCCTTATGCGTTTAAATTATGACTATAAGCCAGCTGTATTGCATCTCTAATTCTATCAATGACAACCACGTTTTCATTGATGAGAGTTAAAATAAAAAATTAGTATTTATTATATTAGAGAGAGATGAGATAGAAGTGATTGTGCAAGAGGTTTAGAGGTGATTGTGCAAGAGATTTTATCAAAACATGGCTGTAACTGATAGGATTAAAGAACAGCGACTGTTCTCAAGTTCATTCACAAACAGAAAATCAATCATACAATTATACTGGCAATCTGAAATCGCTGGTCATTGCCTGGCCATTGGTCATTTCTGGTCATCTGGCAAATTGGTCATCCCGGGTCTTCTGGCAATTGGTCATCCCTGGTACATGTAGTTGGTAAATTGGTCATCCCTGGTCTTCTGCAGGTAATTGGTCATCTCCTAACAGGTCAAAACAAAATGTAGAATCATTAAGGATACAAGCTGGTCTGCCAATCTAGTCGGGTAAGACGCAGCTCCAAACTCAAACAGTTACTGAGAAGCCGAAACCGAGGTGAACTAAAGACCCAACGTCACCTGACCTCCTTCAGAGCGGGCAATCTGGGATTGCAGGAGGACTGATTGCCTCCTCAGGATGCACACTGCTACTTAGGAGGAGGCAGAACTAGATGACGATGATGATGAGGAGGAGGCAGAAATAGTGTGATTTATTTAAATTGTATCCATACACATGTAATACATACCGTTAATGTGTGTAGCTGACTGTGAAAATCAGTTCTATATCAGATTCTACAACTCCCCAGCAATGATTGACACTGAAATGAAAATAACAGATTCTTCAATTTATCAAATTCATGACATAAACTGTTGAAATTCTGTTTTCATACACATACCAGATATCGTGTGAAGTTGAAAATGTTCAGGACCAGGATTCAGTTTTTTTCCTAAAAAGATTAAAACAAATTGGAGAATCATTAATTAAGAAATAAGTGTTTCAGATAAACTCTTATTGAATTTGTCTCTGTCGACATACGTCACATGTCTGAATAAACCAGTGGAATCTGTAGATTGATCCTATACTGTTCACATTATAATGATGAACACTGAAATGAAAAAAAAACAAATTCTTAATGACATCAATTTATCAGATTCTATTACAGGAAACCATGAAATGTATTGATGGAGGAGTTGAAACATGTTCAGGATCAAAATTCAGTTTATCTTCTAACAGACTAAAACAAAATGTAGAATCATTATAACGGTTATCGAATATATCTCCAGCAAGTATCTGTGTCAATCTTCAGCTCACTTCACACACAGCTATAGATCAGAGTTCCTTACAGCGACCACTGAATCAACCTAATCATTACAACTGAAATAATGATTACAGATTCTATATGAATACATATGAAGCACATCTAAAACCAAAGTGATAGAAAAATAGAAAGTTGGAAAATGTTTTCTGACGCAGTTTGATTTGTGTCAGATTGTAACTGTAGAAGTTTCACTCATTGTTTCAGTCTAATAGAGATATAACTGATGTACATGTAACACTGACTGTGTAACACTGCAGTCATTTATTCACTTATTCCTCCTCAGTTTGAAGAATGTTTGTTCTCTCATCTTCATTTGCAATAAGAATCATTCTCATCCGTGTAACTACAACATCGTAACATTTCTACATATTCAATCATAGAGGGAATGAGGAGTATGGCGCTTGGGTATGGAATGAGACAGGGTATGGGAGTTGACACGTTAGGGTAGGATAGGACATTGTGACAAGGTAAGGTCAGGTTGGATGATGCAGGGTTGTTTGATATGGCTGGATTAGATGATCAGTTTAATATAGAACTGTTTGGGGTGGGTGTATGTGGTAGTGTACGGTGTATAGTTAGAGAGGTGTCTGATAACGGATTGAAAGGTTGCTGGTAGAGGGCGGTACAGGTGTGATGTTTGTATGGTATATGTAAGGTTGGGGGTGGTGTGTGTACTGTGTTAAGGATAGGATAAGGTACAGTTAGGGTAATATGAAAGTGTAAGTTCGGGTAATGTGGGGTCAGGATGTTTGGTGTTGTTGAGGTGAGGGTGAGGTCGGGGGTGGTGTCTGTGGAAGGTTGGGAGGTACATGATGTGATATAAGGGGTGGAGCTAGGACAGTACACAGTGTGATGAGTGATTGATGGGGTCGGTCCGTCTCTCAGCCGCCTCCAGGCCGCTCCCTTTGGACATCTCAATACTTCTCCAACCCTCCCAATCCCTCAAACTACTCCTCAATTCCATGTGAAATACTAGGAGACGATACCTGCAAGATATTGAATATTAAGACACATCAAAACAATGACAAATCAGTAACAGTATTTTATATGTGTGTCACATGATTCATTTTAACAAGTGAACGATTCATGAAGCAAATGACGGCAAAATCTTCTGATTCACAAATATCTGAATAGTTTTTACCCAACTACAAGCTTTACAAATAGCAAACTGATGAGAAATAGACTCTGAACCCACAATAAAATCATTCAAGATTTTCTGTGAAGTATTTCTCTTATATTTATCACGTTACACCCAGTGATACATGAAACTCAGCCTCAGCCTCACTCATTCTCACTCTCACTCTCACACACTTTCTTATTTGCCATTTTTTGCAAACATTTTTAAGCACGTGAGGTAGGAATAGACCACTGCCAGTAGTGGACTACCCTTTGGAACCCACTTTTGTGCTTGGTGGCTTTAAGCTCACCTTTTTTGAGTTGAGGTAGGAATAGACCCCTGCCCGCTCGCTAAGCCAGCAGAACACTAAACCTTCGAATTGCTCTCGGACCCCACTCTATATATTTTTTCTTTTTTTGAGCCGAGGTAGGAATAGATCCCTGCCCGCCATCTAAGCATGCAGGACTCTAAACCTTCGAATTGCTCTCGGACTTCACTCTTTTCATGTTCTTTCTTTTTCTTATGGCTCTGTCTCTCTCTCTCTCTCTATTTCTCTCTCTCTCTCTATTTCTCTCTCTCTCTCTCTCTCTCTCTCTCTCTCTCTCTCTCTCTCTCTCTCTCTCTCTCTCTCTCTCTTGCTATGTATCAGTAGCACCTGGCAGTACGTGAATATATAGGAAATATAGTAATTGAACTGGGTTTAAATCCATCTAAATCAGTGCTTTTAAAACCAGTAGTATAAGGCAGCAGTTCACTATAGTCAATCATATCATAGTTTGATGATATTGTTTATTTGCAACACCATTTGTTCCATGAAAAAAGTTTCAATTCCTAAATGAATCGATGAATTCAATCTTCAATAGCATCATTCTCGATGTATCTCATATGGAGATTTTGGAATAGTAGGCGCGAGAAGGAGGTAAAGAAGGTAATGCCAGTCCGGACAGGACCACTTTCTCTGAATCACTACCCCAACATCACCCACGCTGTACTGTCCTATCACCATCCATGTCACCATTTCCAGACATATATAGAGACTAATAAGACAAAAACAGCATTCTATCTGGAGATTTCTATCTAAAGAAGTTATAGTGGGGGAACTTTCTCCTGGTGAGTGAAACGCCAAGAGCATCACTCACCTTTGTTCAAATCAGAAACTGTGGTTCCATCTATTACCCACTACGTAATCAATGACTCTCTAATCAAATAATCCTAAGTCAACTGGATTACACGGATCAGACCTGAATCCATTTTTCCAAATTTGCCACTTAGTCATTTTGATTTTTGGTTCTAACTGATTTTGGTTCTAAAAACTTAAGACCAGTCTACGCTCATTTTGGTTCTATAGCCAATCTAACAACTAAGACCAGTCTAAACTCATTTTGGTTCTATAGCCAATCTTACAACTTAAGACCAGGCTAAGACCATTCAAGTTCTTTAGCCAATCTAACAAGACTGGTCTAATGATTTTAAAAGCCCATTTTCTTAGCTAAACTCAAAAATAATTTTCCAAATTTGCCACTTGGACACTTGACATGGATAAATTCTACTGAATTCACCCTCACCTCAACAACACCAAACATCCTGACCCCACATTACCCAAACTTACACTTTCATATCACTCTAACTGAACCTTACTCTATCCTTAAAGGGTAACTGACACTTTTTTTTATTTGAAAATATGATGTATTCTATTGACCTATACACTCATCTTCAACCATTCCGTTTCCAAAATGTTTAGTTTATGCGCAATTTGTGATTTTGTAACAAGATTTTTTACCTCATTTCGTTGTTTACATCACTTACTTTTCAGCGTCGGCTAAATCAGCAGGTGTGCGCTGCAACGTCATTAAAGGCAGAGCTAAGAAATAGCGTCTATAGAAATGCGATGAATTTTGAGGAAACTGTGTGTATTTTCTGTTATATCTCAATGCCAGATTATTTTACAGCTTTGAAACTGGCCAGGGAGGAAAAAAGATCTATTGTCTATCGCATAAACCTATTTCAAAGAATCACTGAGTAATTTGAATAGGCTAAATCGATCAAATTGAAGATGCAGATTTCAATCCGCTGCCATGAAGCTATTAAACTACGCTATGCTAAGCTCTCAGCACTGTTACTGCTGCTCCATAGTTCACCTATAGTTCAGCACCACAAGCATACTATACAGTTCCTTATAAGCGATCACAGATTTCGATCTCGCAAAAGAATAAATAGATTTACTATTTTTCATAGTCATTTAAGACTAAGTATTTTGAAAACTAACGCTTCAAAACTCTACAAAAACTTTCAATAAATTTCTGCAGCCTGTACAACAAATATTCAAAGGAATTTTTATTTTTAGGAAGTTTTTCGATTAAAGTTTCACGCTGCAGAAGAGTTTTGATAGATACATCACAAATCATTCACAAACATTATTTCTAAGTTTTAAAATAGGATGGATGAGGAAATATTCTAATTTTGTGACCAAAGCCGCTACCAATACGAGGTATATTTCAAGAAAAGAATTGAAATTGTTCTTGCGGCTAATTTTGTCTAAGTTTCATCAGTTCATAAGTCAAAATATTCTTAGATCTAACCATGATCTTACTTACTATCACTAAATGATAATACAAAACAATGATTTAAACATCCGTGTTCCTTGCTGTCTACTAGAAAATGCCATGGATTGCTATTCAAATCCTATTTTTGCGCTTAGTTTGAACGGATATGGTTCGTTCAACAGCTAATTATAATCATTAATATGTAGACTTTCAAAATCAAGAGGCATTTCGTCTCAATTCCAATGCCAAATAGGTATATAATTAAGTTGAATTGCTCATGCAGCATATTTCCTATTCATTTCTATAGACGTCATTTCCGAGCCGTCACTTTAGTGACGTAGTTCTATTAATAGACACAGTACCACGCGTTCAGCAGAAGCAATGTATACACTGAACAGGTGCGCGAACATCAAAATCATCAATTCCGACTACATTGAAAAGATTTTTCCAATTATGAAATCACCTAGCCTTATTGTATACTATAATATATCGTTTAGTGTAAAAAGTAGAAAATCTATAAAAACGTGTCAGTTACCCTTTAACACTCTACAAACACCGCCCCCTACCTTACACATACCATACCAACATCACTACTACACATCCTCACTCGCAAAGGTCTGGTTGCCTTCCGCTGAAACTCACAAACACTGATCAAACTTGTAACTGCGTGGCTCATGTCGGTCGCTAGGTCCATAGCGCACACATCGACAGCAACTGAGATGTGTAATCTAGCAAATATTCTCAGGGCAACTCGAATCACGTGACAAATTGCTTTGTTTTAGTCCGTTGCAACCATGTGTTGTTGATTATAGAGTGCCCACATTGACGGATATGACAGCAACTGAGTACAACTAGTTGATCAAAAGTAGAACATGGGCAACTGGGTGGAACTTGAGATAGATGGACACTAACCAATCGTAAGCTAACTCACACTGATTGTATCCAGCCAGTTCCTCTCGCGCGCTGAAAACTGCCCGGCAACTAGTTGTCTCCAATCGCTGTGTCAATGTAGGCTTTAGACCACTGCCAGGCGAACAGGTCACTGCCAAGGGTCGGGTGGGTTGCCGTGTTGGCAAACAGGTGGTCACTGCCAGGGGTCGGGCGGGTGTTGAGTGGGTGGGTTGCCGTGTTTGCAGACAGGTGGTCACTGCCAGGGGTCGGGCGGGTGTTGAGTGGGTGGGTTGCCGTGTTGGCAGACAGGTGGTCACTGCCAGGGGTCGGGCGGGTGTTGAGTGGGTGGGTTGCCGTGTTGGCAGACAGGTGGTCACTGCCAGGGGTCGGGCGGGTGTTGAGTGGGTGGGTTGCCGTGTGGGCAGACAGGTGGTCACTGCCAAGGGTGGGGCGGGTGTAGAGTGAGTGGGTTGCCGTGTGGGCAGACAGGTCACTGCCAAGGGTCGGGCGAGTGGAGAGTGGGTGGGTTGCCGTGTGGGCAGACAAGTCACAGCCAGGTCACATGATTAGACCTTGACCCTTGACCTGTGGACAGCTCAGACAAATACAATGATTTCCTGTGATGTTTTTTTCCCGATCTGGAACTTAACTTACTCTTTATCGAAGTTTATTGAAGGATATTCGCCAACAGTAAAACATGTACCCCTCATTGTGACTGGCATAATGGTAGTCGATTAGAGTTTTCGCTTACCGAGGGTCCAACACAAGAATAATGTATATTTCCATAATTTTCATTGGCTGGATAATTCCTCTGTTTTCATTGGCTGGATAATTCCTCTGTTTTCATTGGCTGGATAATTCCTCTGTTTTCATTGGCTGATAATTCCTTGTATTCCAACAGACCGATGGATAAAGTTGCGGTCAGCGTGTGTCGTTGTGAGCTTCAACGGGAAGCAACCCGAGCCCTGGTGAGTGAGGATGCTACTGTACCGCCCTCTACCAGCAACTTTTCAATCCATTATCATACACCCTCCGAACATACACACCGTACACTACCACTTACATCACTTACCCCCAAACAGTTCTATATTAAACTGATCATCGAATCCAACCACATCAAACAACCCTGCATCATCCAACCGACCTTACCTCATCAAATTACCCTATCCTACCCTAACTGTCAACTACACCATACCCGGTCCCATTCCATACCCAAACCTCATACTACTCATTCCCTCTATGATTGAATAAGTAGAAATGTTACGATGTTATAGTTACACGGATGAGAATGATTCTTATTGTTAATGAAGATGAGAGAACAAACGTTCTTCAAACTGAGGAGGAATAAATGAATAAATGACTGAAGTGTTACACAGTCAGTGTTACATGTACATCAGTTATATTTCTATTAGACTGAAACAATGAGTGAAACTTCTACAGTTACAATCTGACACAAATCAAACTGCGTCAGAAAACATTTTACAACTTTCTCGTTTTCTATCACTTTGGTTTCAGATCTGCTTCATATGTATTCATATAGAATGTGTTATTATTATTTCAGTTGTTACGATTAGGTTGATTCAGTGGTCGCTGTAAGGAACTCTGATCTATAGCTGTGTGTGAAGTGAGCTGAAGATGGATACAGATACTTGCTGGAGATAAATTCAATAACCGTTAATGATTCTACATTTTATTTTAGTCTTTAAAAAGATAAACTAAATTCTGGTCCTGAACATCTTCAACTCCTCCACGCAATAAGTGGTATGAATGAAAACATAATTCTAAAACTACTTATCTCTTCTGTGATTCATTCAGATGCTCCTATGATACTCCTGCTACTCCTATGATACTCCAGCTGCTCCTACGATACTCCAGCTGCTCCTACGATACTCCTGCTGCTCCTACGATACTCCTGCTGCTCCTACGATACTCCTGTTACTCCTACGATACTCCTGCTGCTCCTACGATACTCCTGCTGCTCCTACGATACTCCTGCTGCTCCAACGATACTCCTCCTCTAATGCTCCTACAGCGTTGCTCTTGACTCAATCTTATTTCATACCACAGTAAACAGGAATTGTGCCTGAAATAAAGAATATTGGATTTAAATGTGGTATCTGATTGTACACTATTCACAGATATCAGTTATACAATTCACCTTTTCTCAAAGATGATTAATAGATCTCAACCTAGTTACAGTCAGTAAGGGGGAGGGGCAGTTGTATTTTTGTTTTTAACTGATTCGAACTGACTGTTGAAGGAAGGATCGATTGATGAAATCTGTTGATTATATCTGTAACAATAAGAAAAGGAGGTCACTGTAATTAATACTGGTAATATCCAATATAATCTGTTAACAGTTATAACATGTTTTAGTTTAATCATCACAACTGACACTGTCAACAGTATACTTCTCACTCCCAACAACAATGTCACTAAAAAGCAGGTTCATTTGCATAGTAAGTAGTTTTGACCAACTACTAGGGTCACATGTAACTAATTCAACAGTTTGTTCTACGTGTGTTTGAGTAATTATTGTAGGATAACTGGGATAATTTCTCCCTCCCCATGCGGGGCCATGATACACGTAGTAAGCAAGGCGGCGAGGTGCGGACCACCGGACCGTGACGACACAGGTGCCCTACTGCAAATACGATTTTGAATATAGTTTGGCGGCGGGTCTTAGGTCAGTTTTAGAGACGGTGTTTATTGCCTGCATCTCCGGGGTTTATACCGAACTGTTAACTTAAGACATGGATATAATTCGAGGATAAAAAACCGGAAAATTGCAAGACTTACCAAATTTCAATATGGCGGGTCACGACTCCACACCGGAAGTGATGACTCGCAGATTCTCCATGCATGTGCCGTTACAAGTTAAGATCATTTGCCGAGCTACAGATTTATTTTCGTATTCAATTTGATTTATTTGGTGTAAGAATTATATAATAAAGATTAAAACTGACCAGTGTAAATCACGCACGTTGCTTGATCAATGCATCATTGCTTGCCAGGGTTGGTTGCCTCTGCAACCGGAGCTTTCCGGATACCAGCAATGGTTTTACTCGCTTCCCTGTGTACACTCAGCTTCCTCTGCTGGTTGGTTTTATCCTGGAGCCACCTCACGCTGGCCCTGTATTTATCGTAGACGGTAAATGTGTGAACTGACTTTTTAATCACATGCCGCAGTAGGGATACTGTATCATTGTGTTAGTTCGTATATTCACCACTAATGATAAATCTAGAGGCAGCACTAGACGGTTCAGATCTATAAACGTTGGGACCGAAATATGGTGATGGTAATTAAGTATCAATAATCCATTGGTTATTGAGCATTATCAATTAGCTTGGGTCCAGTGGGTAAACTGCATCTCAATCGAGGAACTCGCACCTGAGTATACAGTCTGTAGAAGATGACAATCTCTCTCTTGCCTGGTCTTTGAACGCCTCTGTCACGACTGGTGCAATTGGCCGATCCAGAGTGGTCCTGATGCTGAATAGGAATGTCCCGGGTTCGAATCCAGTAATTATTGATACTGATTCAGAGTGATCCTGATGCTGAATAGGGGATGTACAGGGGTGTCCCGGGTTCGAACCCAATAATTACCGATACCGATTTATCGTGCAAAATTGTTATCATGATCTAATTAACCTAATTGTTTAGCTAGTTGCTAATGAATTATAATGCATTATTTATTACTTACCATTGCAATCTTATATTCTATGTTTTTACAATTTATCACAATACTATCATTTTGCGAATTGACATCCTTTCACAAATATTTGTGTCTCAAAGTACAAGCTTGATTTTAATCTCTGACGCAGCTTGACTCTCTTCTGCGTCATTTTGTTTCAATCCTGAAAGCTTTATATCAAAAGGAGAATTCTCTTTTAGAATGAGCAATGGAATCCCCTCACTTTCATTCCTTAGTCCGCGTGGTCCGCATTTCTGTCGACAACTCTTACCAATTGATAATGAAGTAAAGAAGGAAACTTACTTAAAAAGTTTATTGACGCCTTGAAAAATAAAACATTGCTCTACATTATCAAATAATGAAAATTTACTAAATAGAAAATAAATCGTGAAAACTAATTTGATACAAAATTAACGCCAATTCACACAATTGCAATTGTTATTTTCAAACGCCCAAATATTGATGACGTAGTCCGCCACTCAATCCGACATACACTACTCTTTAAGCCTGTGGTTTTCACGAGCGGTTTCCAGCTAGCTTTTTCCAGCCTTAGATAGAATACAAGTCCCACGATCACAAGATTGAAAAAGATCGTAAAAACTGAAACTATTAAAATTTATCAAAAACCCGAATTTTCGGTTTTATACTAAAAACAAATTTCAAGAGTTAACCATTGGTTTCACCATTTTACCACGTTACTCTTTAGATAACTTATAGCATGTAGTAATGTATGAAAATATTTTTGTAGCGGTTTTTACTGCGTCAAAAATAATGATATACAAAAACTAAGTTGAACTGATGCAATAACGCGCGGAATTCCTCATACAGCAGCCGATAGTCTTGCAATTTATATTCTTAAGACGATGGCACAAACCCTTTCGTGAATTTTGCATCCACCGGGAACGTCATGGCAACACTGTTGCAAAGACTTGGTCTTCTTTGCGTTTCATTTGGCTTAATACTATTTCGTCGATTACCCTGAATCACTTCAACAGATTTTGCCGATGCAGTGTCTATTTTCTCAGTTGGTCTAGTAGGAGTAACTGTACTGCATAAAGCTGCGGATGAATCTGTTTCGTTACGGGAGTCTTTGTCTCTGTTTCGGCGAAGAACGGGTTGCCTACGTTTTTCAGTTGAGTTATTAGTTGTATTATTGAACGTACCCACTTTGATCGGAATATTGTTAGGTGCGGAGTGGATGTCAGGTAAATGTAGAGGTTCCGTAGAATTGATATTCAAATTTCTATACGAATCACGACGCTGATTTGAATTTAATTTATCTACTCTTAGATGAAGGAGTTTTAGAGCTCTTAGTAATATTTTCTCTTTTTTCATCAGTCTCTCTGTCAATTCTTTCCAAGAATAATCCTTATTGCTTAACGCCGATTCCACATATCGACTGCAGGTTGGACTAGCGTCATTTATGTAATCGATCGTGTCGTCGATGGCCAGTAAGATATTATCCATGGTTTCAAAAGCCAACGCTAAATGGCTCCTCTCGACGGTGGATTCTTTTCGTAGTTTTTTCACTACATCTGGTAGATTACAAACTGATGCGTCTTCCGGTCCAGCCATGTATAACAAGGCGTCGCGCAAGTCTGACTCTCTCCGTTCAATTTCATCCGCACGACGCTCACCCATCCGGGATTTGAAGAGAAGGCGGTCCACACTCTTTTCAAGCACGGACATTCTCATCATGTTTTCGAATTCTTTTGAATCCGATTCATCAATTTGGTCCTCGTTGAAAAACTCGTGGATCCGAACATTCAAGCGTTGTATTTGACTATCGAATACAGTTAATCGTTCTTTTAGCCGCCTTATTTCGTTCTCACCTGCCATCAAGGCCCGACACATGCGATCTAGGTCAGCTTTTTTGGTTTTCTTTAAACATTCGATTTCTGCCTTCAGACTCACTATTACTCTGTCCTTTTCTTGAACCAATTGTCTTTCGGCTGAGACATTCCCCTTTAAGTCGTTAACCTATAAGGTGTCAAAGAAACAGCGGATCGGATACATCAATTTTACATATGAAATTTTATTTTGTGGTTTTGTGTTTCTCAATTAATCTTCTCTCATTCTTTGAAATCCAAAAAGAAATATACATAGACAAAGAACAAAAACCTCTTTATTCTTCCTGTTAATCGCATCGCAGTGCTTCGTCGTGTGTTCAACCAATTCCGACCTGGCTTCCAGGATTAGTTCTTTGTCGGTTCCCACAGACATCCAGTCTATACGAATGTGTTCCTCTTTAATCTGTAAAAACCCCACGGAATATTACGAGATTAGTTTGCGACATTTCTAGTTCAGACCAGCTTTTGTTTTGATAAATTCATTTCGTTTTTCGTTACTTTTTCTTTGATGTAATCGGATAGTTGTTCTTTCACGGCTTTGGGCAGTAATCTTTCTAACGAAGGGATTTTTCTGAAAACGTCTGAGCCGTCAGTGGAAGGCATGGCTACAATGAATTGATTTAAAATCGGTAAATACATTTTATGTAAGTGTATTGCACAATCTTAAAAAAGATTATTTGAAAAAAAAACCGTTTCAACGTCATTCATAATCTTTTCTTAAACAGCCTACTGATTTACTGTAACTACGGAGGCGTGGTGGCCGATTATAAAATTGATTTCTTTAAAAGAGTTGTTTTCAACACGTCTTGCAAACAATCAGTTGATTTAAGCGCCCAATTGAAAACAACTTGTAGGTCATAAAAAGGTGAGGTCCTGGAAAACAACTTTTAGTTGCTTTCAGGCTCTAATCCTGAAACAATTGGTTTGATTTCAGTACCTTCTGAAATTAAATTGTTCTCAGCACACGCTAAAACAACTTTGCATCCAGGAAATAACTAAACTAAACTGTCACTAAAAGTTGTTTCCAGGATCTACATAAAACACCTCAGTGAGAGCCAAACCCAACTAATCGGTTTCAACGGGTGCTGAAAACAGCTTTTTTAGACAACTTTGGTCCGCATCAGCTATCTCTTATTAACGTAGGCACGTCATTATTTGACTTCAGTTCTCTTTCGAAGTGATGGGACAAGAATTTCAACCGTTATCGCCCTACCATAATTTCTGATATGGTCGCTGAGGTAAATGTGTCCTGATTGGTGGAGTACATCTATGAATTTATCAGCAGACGACGAACACGTGACTCGCAGTAGGCTTAACAGGGTGCGATTTCTTTCTTCTCGGTTGGAAGCAGACTTCAATAAAGCAATCCAATATCATTATTAAAGACCGTTTCTATTAGATCGACAATCTGCGGTATATTCAGTTATCTACTGTTGGTTAGGCTTATCCGCGATCAGAAAATAATGCACAAAAAGTGGTTTTCAAGAAATCATCAAAAAGATATTCATTCCAAATATAGGACTAGAAAGTATCGAAATGAAACAATCGCCGTGGTCATATACCGTTACTCTTTTTACCAATGAATCTTTGGCCTACTTACGTTAACCTCTTGAATCATTGTTTCCGTTAAAATGTGGTACTTCCGTAACAACGTCTCAAATGTGGGCGTCCAAATCATATTGTTGAGTAATAATATATGATTGTCATCCAGAACTTGCAAACCTGTCTTTTTCCCCCTTTCAAGACGTCTGGTGGACATTTTTATTATCTTTTCCGAGCCTTTGGAGAGTACAAATGTGTCGACTTTCAACAGGAAGTCCTATACTATACTGATCAGCTGTGATAAACATCATGGGTGCAAGAATAATCTAAGGTGTTGGTGTTGTAAACACAATGATATCCTATATCATGGCTACAGAAAATTTCAGATTCCTTGGAAACGAGTATACATACGCCATCAGCCGCCATATCCACATGTGGGTTTATAACTAGTAGACTGATATTAATCGCGGATCTAGAGTTAACGAATAAAAACCAACATTTGATATAAAAAGTCATATTTTATAACAGTTTTGGGGTTAATCTAAACCTTATCATCAGAGAAATCGAAATGTGGGATTACGCTTAGCCGCTCATTGACTGAGGGGGTACGAAACACATTGACCTGCGCCACGGTATGACGTGCAAGTTGTACGGCAAAAATGACCCATCAAACGCGAAATGATAATGATCAAACGAATACGTTTATTCACATATACTATGATTACAAGAAACGTGTTCAACGCTACATTGTTCAACGACTCCCATTACATATGTACTAATCGTATTTCTTACTGGTATTTCAGCTATGGATTCGATTTCGCCAAACCTTAAAAATGAAGGTGATAATGGTCGACATTGATCTGTTTTAATATATGTGGTCACCATAAGCAAAATCCATTTTGTAACGTGTCTGTCTCCATGCAGTATGGAACAACGAATCAGTATTATTAGCCTATTAATCGACGCATGTCTTACCTCGAACATAAAGATTTGCAGGATAGGAATTAGCTGTTCCTACACTGTTCACTGCCATACACTCGTATCTACCCTCATCCGATTCTTGACTGCGTTCTATTTGAAGAATTCCTGAAGAAAAATATAATTCACAATTTTTATTCTGACGATGATTTCTCTCACCCGGGCAGAGAAATTCCGACGAATCGAATGAAAGTGTTTGTTTACCCGAATCGAGCAAAGTCAATCGTGGATCAGTCGTATCTAGCGGAACCATATCTCTCAACCAAATAATCTGTGGTTTCGGGTTCCCTGTGGCTTCACATATCATCACCGTATCGTGGGCTTTCTCGACTGCTTTTAAGCTTGGGTTTTTCGTGATTCGTGGAAACCCATTTGGCAATGCTGCAAAAAGGATCTTTTTATGTCAACAAATGTTATTATATATTCATGATAAATAGAAACGAACAAAGAAGATACAATATGATGCACTACATTCGCCTTACGGGAATTTTTTGCGAAAACGGACAAACTTGCTGATCGCTCAACTGTTGGGTCAATATCACTCCTGATTTCACAGGTTATCGTTGCACCGTTATCAAATCTCGCTTTCACGGGATCAATCCTGAGAACAGATCCGCCAGGGATGTCAATGATCACGTATCTTGACCTTTGAGGAACGCGTAATCGATTTTTGTACCAACGAATTTTTGGTTCTGGGTTTCTTGGGGTTTTGCAAAAGAACGTAGCGACTTCTCCATCTTGCACCTTTTGATCTTGTGGATTTGTACTGATTCCTGAAACGAACAAATATGATCCTACCAAAAACAACTAAGCAGGGAAACGACAGATAGAAATTACACACATTAATTAGAAACTGATCAAATGTGTTTTTGCAGCAAACAATGATTAATTCAGAATTTACTGATATTCGAAGCTTTTCCAACTTCTAAATAATTTGTGTCTTGTTTTATTAAGTTTATACCTTTCACTCGTATTTCAGCTACAGATTCAATTTCTCCCAACGTTGAAGCAGCTACGCAAGTGTAATTCGCTGATTTCTGTACATTCGTTAGCATCAATACGTTTCTACCACTCGGAATTTCATCTTCATTGGTCAGATCTTCCGAGCCTTTTCGCCATTTCACATAAGGCATTGGTGAACCAGTGGCAACGCATGTCAAATTAACAGACTCTCCGGCGAAGGCATCGGCGCTTTCTGGCTCGATAATGAATCTTGGTGGAATCCTGCGCACTGAAAGGATGGACATCCCGGGATATCTAAGTCTCGTGATGTAAACGTAGCATGAAATCGATTTTTGTGATTAACATAGAATTACATGTAAATATGTTAAAACACATCAATCGCATGCATACATATTGTAATATCGTATCATAACTAACCTCGAACATAAAGATTTGCCGGATAAGAAGTAGCTGTTCCTACACTGTTCTCAGCAATACACTCATATCTACCCTCATCAGATTCTCGACTGCGTTCTATTTGAAGAATTCCTGAAGGAAAACATGATTCAAGTTATTTCTTCTGAAGATATATCTCTCTCACCAAGAGAAGAGAAATTCCAGCGAAATGATACCTATCTACCTGAATCGAGCAAAGTCAATCGTGGATCAGTCGTATCTAGCGGAACCATATCTCTCAACCAAATAATCCGTGGTTTCGGGTTCCCTGTGGCTTCACATATCATCACCGTATCGTGGGCTTTCTCGACTGCTTTTAAGCTTGGGTTTTTCGTGATTCGTGGAAACCCATTTGGCAATGCTGCAAAAAGGATCTTTTTATGTCAACAAATGTTATTATATATTCATGATAAATAGAAACGAACAAAGAAGATACAATATGATGCACTACATATTTTGCCTTACGGGAATTTTTTGCGAAAACGGACAAACTTGCTGATCGCTCAACTGTTGGGTCAATATCGCTCCTGATTTCACAGGTTATCGTTGCACCGTTATCAAATCTCGCTTTCACGGGATCAATCCTGAGAACAGGTCCTCCAGGGATGTCAATGATCACGTATCTTGACCTTTGAGGAACGCGTAATCGATTTTTGTACCAACGAATTTTTGGTTCTGGGTTTCTTGGGGTTTTGCAAAAGAACGTAGCGACATCTCCATCTTGCACCTTTTGATCTTGTGGATTTGTACTGATTCCTGAAACGAACAAATATGATCCTACCAAAAACAACTAAGCTAGGAAACGACAGATAGAAATTACACACATTAATTAGAAACTGATCAAATGTGTTTTGCAGCAAACACTGATTTAATTCAGAATTTATTGATATTCGAAGCTTTTCCAACTTCTAAATAATTTGCGTCTTGTTTTATTAAGTTAATACCTTTCACTCGTATTTCAGCTACAGATTCAATTTCACCCAATGTCGAAGAAGCTACGCAAGTGTAATTCGCTGATTTCTGTAGATTCGTCAGCGTCAATACATTTCTGCCAACAGGAATTTCATCTTCATTCGTCAGTTCTTCAGAGCCCTTTCGCCATTTTACGAATGGCATCGGTCTTCCAACGGCAACGCACGTCAAATCTATGGACCCTCCCGCAAGAACATCAGCACTTTTTGGTTCGACACTAAAACTAGGTGGCGTATAGCGCACTGAAAATAGATTATTTCTAATAACGTGAGAAATATAAATCTGACTTATCAGAATACATCGTTTAATTTCTTATAGACTACGATTAATCAAACAGCGATTTATGAATGATATTGACAGAACAGTATATTACGAACTTCGACGGAGGTACTAAATGAACTAATATGATAATCGTCAACGGACACGTCGTAATGTATGGGGGACCAGATACTATATAAGTATCGTATATGGCTGCAGTATGGGATGACGAATAGATATTGAGCTACATCAGCCTAATTCAGCCTATCAGGGACGACGAATCAGTATCAAGCTCCATCAGCCTACTTGATCGATGCATGACTTACCTCGAACATAAAGATTTGCCGCATAGGAATTAGCTGTTCCTACACTGTTCTCTGCCATACACTCGTATCTACCCTCATCCGATTCTTGACTGCGTTCAATTTGAAGAATGCCTGAAGAAAATATCATTTACAATTTTTATTATTAAAATTTTTCTCACCCGGGCAGAGACATTCCGACGAATCGAATGAAAGTGTTTGTTTACCCGAATCGAGCAAAGTCAATCGTGGATCAGTCGTATCTAGCGGAACCATATCTCTCAACCAAATAATCTGTGGTTTCGGGTTCCCTGTGGCTTCACATATCATCACCGTATTGTGGGCTTTCTCGACTGCTTTTAAGGTTGGGTGTTCAGTAATCCGTGGAAACCCACTCGGCAACGCTGGAATGTAGACAAACGAGATTAATATACTATGATTATCTTCGACACTCGAATTCAGGTGAAAATATAAACGGCAATCCAAACGCGTGAAATCTAAAGCAAAGGAAAATGAGATTGCCTTACGAGAATTTTTGGGGAATACGGACAAACTTGCTGATCGCTCAACTGCTGCACCAATACCGTTACTGGCTTCACAGGTTATTGTCATGTTATCATCTCCCACATTCACAGGATCAATCCTTAGAATAGATCCACCAGGGATGTCGATGACCGAGAATGGGCTTGACCTATGGTGAATATGAACATGTTTGGACCAATGGATCGTTGGCTTCGGATCTCCAGCAGCTTTGCACACGAACATAGCGAAATCTCCATCTTTCACCTTCTGATCTCGAGGAGCGAGTGTGATGGAAACTGAAGTATGATCACAACACAAAGGCAAAGATTATCATCCCCAGGACGACTGCGTAGATATCAAATAAATATCTCCATGACACATCATTATATATCTTAGATAGGTTCTTTTGTAATTCTAGACCTAAGGTTACTGATTTAATATTGTTCGTTATATTTCAAGGCTTTGTGATACGTATTCTTGGTGGGATGAATACCTTTCACTCGTATTTCAGCTACAGATTCAATTTCACCCAATGTCGAAGAAGCTACGCAAGTGTAATTCGCTGATTTCTGTACATTCGTCAGCGTCAATACATTTCTGCCAACAGGAATTTCATCTTCATTCGTCAGTTCTTCAGAGCCCTTTCGCCATTTTACGAAGGGCATTGGCGATCCGATAGCAACACATGTTAAATTTACAGACTCTCCCGCAAGAACTTCTATGCTTTCTGGTTCGATTTTGAAACTAGGTGGAATCTTGCGTACTTTAAGAAAATTATTTCTGATAAGTAGAATATGATATCACATAATGAATACAATATTAGTCCTAATTTCCTTTTTAATGGATTAAAAAAATTCACATCAATCAAAACTAGAGGCGCCACATTAATTTGTGATTTATGAGTCTTTCATTTTATCCTAATAAGCTGTGAAATATGGGTATTTGAACGCACAAGAATAACGAATGCAAAATATATCAAAATTGACCTGAAAGAATTTTTTGTAGCGACAATGCCATTGATTCTGAGAAAATACGTGAATACGGCAGGCTTACCTCGAACATAAAGATTTGCCGGGTAGGAAGTAGCTGTTCCTACACTGTTCTCTGCAATACACTGGTATTCACCATCATCCGATTCCTCGATCCGTTTTATTTGTAACGACCCTGCAACGGAAGGACATCGAGGCCTTTTCAATCTTAATTGATTTTAGACGACCCAACTTGCAATAACTTAGCACTCGTCTTAGCAGGCAAATTAAGCTTCTATCAATAAGCATTCGAAAAGAAATTGCACAGATGACTCAGACGTATACCTGAATTAAGCAAAGTCAATCTTGGATCAGTCATATTGACAGGAATCCTATCTTTCAGCCAAGTAATCTGTGGTTTCGGGTTTCCTGTGGCTCGACATATCATCACCGTATTGCGGTATATTTCGACTGCTTTTAAGACTGGGTTCTCAGTGATTTGTGGGAATGCTGGAATTAAGAGAACAATCAGTGACGACAGCTAACAATGATAAAAGGCATATTGGTTTATTCGAGGCAAGCAATAGGCCTAGGTCGATTGGATTGGTCTAGGTCTAGGTTATTACGAACTTCGACGGAGGTACTAAATGAACTAATATGATAATCGTCAACGGACACGTCGTAATGTATGGGGGACCAGATACTATATAAGTATCGTATATGGCTGCAGTATGGGATGACGAATAGATATTGAGCTACATCAGCCTAATTCAGCCTATCAGGGACGACGAATCAGTATCAAGCTCCATCAGCCTACTTGATCGATGCATGACTTACCTCGAACATAAAGATTTGCCGCATAGGAATTAGCTGTTCCTACACTGTTCTCTGCCATACACTCGTATCTACCCTCATCCGATTCTTGACTGCGTTCAATTTGAAGAATGCCTGAAGAAAATATCATTTACAATTTTTATTATTAAAATTTTTCTCACCCGGGCAGAGACATTCCGACGAATCGAATGAAAGTGTTTGTTTACCCGAATCGAGCAAAGTCAATCGTGGATCAGTCGTATCTAGCGGAACCATATCTCTCAACCAAATAATCTGTGGTTTCGGGTTCCCTGTGGCTTCACATATCATCACCGTATTGTGGGCTTTCTCGACTGCTTTTAAGGTTGGGTGTTCAGTAATCCGTGGAGACCCACTCGGCAACGCTGGAATGTAGACAAACGAGATTAATATACTATGATTATCTTCGACACTCGAATTCAGGTGAAAATATAAACGGCAATCCAAACGCGTGAAATCTAAAGCAAAGGAAAATGAGATTGCCTTACGAGAATTTTTGGGGAATACGGACAAACTTGCTGATCGCTCAACTGCTGCACCAATACCGTTACTGGCTTCACAGGTTATTGTCATGTTATCATCTCCCACATTCACAGGATCAATCCTTAGAATAGATCCACCAGGGATGTCGATGACCGAGAATGGGCTTGACCTATGGTGAATATGAACATGTTTGGACCAATGGATCGTTGGCTTCGGATCTCCAGCAGCTTTGCACACGAACATAGCGAAATCTCCATCTTTCACCTTCTGATCTCGAGGAGCGAGTGTGATGGAAACTGAAGTATGATCACAACACAAAGGCAAAGATTATCATCCCCAGGACGACTGCGTAGATATCAAATAAATATCTCCATGACACATCATTATATATCTTAGATAGGTTCTTTTGTAATTCTAGACCTAAGGTTACTGATTTAATATTGTTCGTTATATTTCAAGGCTTTGTGATACGTATTCTTGGTGGGATGAATACCTTTCACTCGTATTTCAGCTACAGATTCAATTTCACCCAATGTCGAAGAAGCTACGCAAGTGTAATTCGCTGATTTCTGTACATTCGTCAGCGTCAATACATTTCTGCCAACAGGAATTTCATCTTCATTCGTCAGTTCTTCAGAGCCCTTTCGCCATTTTACGAAGGGCATTGGCGATCCGATAGCAACACATGTTAAATTTACAGACTCTCCCGCAAGAACTTCTATGCTTTCTGGTTCGATTTTGAAACTAGGTGGAATCTTGCGTACTTTAAGAAAATTATTTCTGATAAGTAGAATATGATATCACATAATGAATACAATATTAGTCCTAATTTCCTTTTTAATGGATTAAAAAAATTCACATCAATCAAAACTAGAGGCGCCACATTAATTTGTGATTTATGAGTCTTTCATTTTATCCTAATAAGCTGTGAAATATGGGTATTTGAACGCACAAGAATAACGAATGCAAAATATATCAAAATTGACCTGAAAGAATTTTTTGTAGCGACAATGCCATTGATTCTGAGAAAATACGTGAATACGGCAGGCTTACCTCGAACATAAAGATTTGCCGGGTAGGAAGTAGCTGTTCCTACACTGTTCTCTGCAATACACTGGTATTCACCATCATCCGATTCCTCGATCCGTTTTATTTGTAACGACCCTGCAACGGAAGGACATCGAGGCCTTTTCAATCTTAATTGATTTTAGACGACCCAACTTGCAATAACTTAGCACTCGTCTTAGCAGGCAAATTAAGCTTCTATCAATAAGCATTCGAAAAGAAATTGCACAGATGACTCAGACGTATACCTGAATTAAGCAAAGTCAATCTTGGATCAGTCATATTGACAGGAATCCTATCTTTCAGCCAAGTAATCTGTGGTTTCGGGTTTCCTGTGGCTCGACATATCATCACCGTATTGCGGTATATTTCGACTGCTTTTAAGACTGGGTTCTCAGTGATTTGTGGGAATGCTGGAATTAAGAGAACAATCAGTGACGACAGCTAACAATGATAAAAGGCATATTGGTTTATTCGAGGCAAGCAATAGGCCTAGGTCGTAAAGCTCTTCTATTTACTGGCCAAAATATTCTATAAAGGCAGGAACGGGTCTTAAATGAACTGATTTTAATGTCACTGATTTAACAGAATCAAACTCACAGTCGTCGGTATTTGTCGACGTAACCACCATCAACAAGACAGCGAGTAGAACCGATCTGATCATTTCTCGAGCACTTTTCAACCGGCGATATCTATGTAAAATGAAACATATTCGCTAATATATCATAGGCTTAAACGTAATATCAGTTACTTCTGGCATGATAAAACAGATTTGATACCTACCCCCTCCAATACTCATTCAGCAATGCCAACTACACAATGTACTGATCGTGTTTTGCATGATATTTATTTGTACGAAGTCATAACGAATATGGCTAATGTGTTTGTACGAAACCAATTTCACAATGGTTTTAGCAAATTACACATGATATGACTGTTGTCCTAGTTATTAGATTCATCATGAAATATCGCAAAAACGACTATTTTCTAAAAAAGAGCTCTGATTGAGTAGATATCGTTGTATGGAGAGAAGAATTGAACAATACCATGCCCCAAATATGCGAAATGAAAATGGGAGTTACAAGTAGAAGTAAACACTTGCTTTCTGGTACAGTATTTTCTATTTCTTACAAGCACACGATCGATTTGCCGTGCACGAATTCTTGGTCAAAAATAGATTTTTGGGCATTGATGATTGAGAGCCAATTAATGACCGTGACCTAACAGTGTCTAGGCGCGATGATCGTTGATTACATGTTTGTATCGGCTAATTCGTGCTCATGCTCGCCGATGTTGTTATTACTCATTGTTACTAATTAGTTGTTTGTGCAAATGACTGCTCTTGTTTTAGTTTAAAGAATGGACGCAGTATCTGTTGATGACGCATTACGACCGTTTTTGTGCAACGATCAAACTAACTGTTGAGAAAATCCGACACCCGCTGTTAAACGAAAGATGGCAACAACGTCCACGCCGAACAGTTCGAAGAAATCATTCCATTTCCCGCTGTTGAAGCGTTTCAAACGTAAGAAATCTACCGCAGTTCTGGAGCAGCAGCAGTGTAGGAACTTTGCGGGATCTTGTGAAAGTATCAGTTCGTTTGATTTGGCCATATCTTCGCCTGCGTCACTGAAAAACGCCCAAAACGTCAGGGTAATGGAAACTAATGATGTAAGTGTGGTGCTGCTCGATGAACCACACTCACCTGGAATAAATTCTCACGGTCAACAAATGATAACACCAAAGATGTTCCGGATATTTGCAGCTGGTAAACGCTCCGGGATGAATTCGAAAAGTCGACTTACCGAACTTCTGGCATCAACTGAAAAAAAGCCGAGTGTATCGAAAGTCGACTACCAAAGAAATCTTTCGATGGATGTGGACGAAAATATTCAAGCTTCCGCATCATTCGAACAAAAGTATTCTATAACGGATATAAAATGTGAAATGCAAAAGAAAAAGTTCAACAAACTGCGAACGAAGTTGTCGAATTTAAAAGCGAAAGACCGCGCGATCGTAGAAAAGTTTAACGAACTTCGGCAAAAACGTGAAACACTTCGTCAACGGAATAAAAGTGTAGATTCACCGATAAGAGCGAGACCGTATCCCAGTCCGGCTCAACTCCGACAGAATTGGCACCAACAGCAGCGAGCACGGCGTTGTCGGTCTGGAAGTGACTTGTCGTTTGTGCTGCCATCAAACTCCCCAATACGTTCGGATAAAGGCGACGTTTCGTCGAAATTGCGCAGATCAGTCACCGAATCAGTGATATTTTCTCCGATCAAAACAGACGCTGATGTCCAGTCATCACGCAAGGCATTCCGGCCTGCTTATAGACCCATTACAGTGATTAAGGATGGCATTAAATTGACTATATGTTGAATAATGCTATGTTTGAACAAATTTAATTTATTGAGGTACCACATAAAATGTATATAGACAATATAATACTTGTAATATGAAATACAATAAATTTTTCTATTTATGTTTGAATTTCTATTGTTGTTCACTCTGTAGATATTACGGACTCGAACCTACATTCTCGGCCAGCTCGAAGCTGCCATCTTTCGTCAAAAATATTCAACAACGCGGAAAAATGAAGCCGTTCAAACATTATTAATCGTGAATTTAGGGTCTTGTGACGATTAGCAGCTTGATTGGCACATTCATATCTTGTGGAGAATAAGGCTGCGCATCAAGATGACAAGGAAGATGTAGCTTAGGTAAGCTTTTAAGCGTTTGTATTGTCTGTCAAATTTTGAAAAGAATGCCGAATGTGCACGCACCCGCATGGTTGCTGCTGCTGAAAGCTCAGCTCGCTTCGCAGGTGCCACGTGCGTGCCCGTAACGATGAACTGATTTTAACTCGGAGTCAAATTCAACTAACGACTGACCCTGGAAATGGGTCCTGGTGTTCGTTGAATGATTTTTTGATATCATGGATCTATGCAGGCCCTTGGCCTTGCTGAGCTTTTCGTGGGGCTGTTCTATTTCAAGAAAAAATGTTCACCCAGTCCTGGCAGTGGTTTGCCTCCACAGAGATCTCCGTCGCTCTACGATCCTCGTGTAACCAAATAATCTGTGGTACATCAGACACTAAGGTTCTTGGCGATGAAAAATGACCTTTTTCACCGTTAAAGGGGTACTTTATTATTGAAAAATAAAGATGAATATATGAATATATATGAAGTGCCTTAAGAAGTGCCCGGGTACCTAAATAAATCATTTGAGAATGGATGACTTGTCATTTTTTCAATAAAAAGAAACGTATCCAAATTTCGAAAAATTTTGACCAACATTTTTTACACTTAATCTTTGAAGGGCAATTTTAGGGGGTTCGTTCGCAATCCACCGAATCTCCCACGATGGTTTAACTAGAATGGTTTAGGAAGTTGTTTTTACGCGCTAGGCATGACACTAGTTGTCGTGACCTCACTGTAAAACCAGAAATTATTTGCATCCTATGCTCACCTCATTCGACCCGATTTTCAAGGCAATAAACGTAGGTTTACTATACGCTATAGTATCTCAGGTTTAATAGTCAATGTATTCGGTTTACCCGATAGACGCACCACGTGGAAATGCATATAAAATTGCCGATAGGGTATATGGGTGTGGTCACGAAGACATTTGCCTTAAGCGTTATTTATTGGCACCGGTTGTAGATAATTAAATTACCTTTTCTGAAAAATATTACTATATTCTGTTGATTTTAGTAGGCCTACAAAGTCATAAAATTTGAAATCAAAATTCTGTGTGTATCTTGAGAAGAATTCGTTCCAAATTTCGTATGTGTTAGAAAAATGTGTATGAGATACAAACACATGTAGAATTATTGCCTTCCGATTCATTTTCTATATGTAATAGCCCAAATAATGAAATGAAATCCATTTGCATTCATATTTGTATTTCAGTTAGTAATGAGCAATTATTACTAATTGGAGCTCAAGGAGGAGCGATTAAACATGTTTTCTACAGTACACGTCTCTGAACCTGTTCCCTCTCCTCGCTTTCCAGCCATGATTACATGATTTCCAATACGAAATGTTATAAACGCGTCATGATTTACATGACGACTCTAAGCACTGGACCGGTTATGATTTAAAAGTTTAGTTCATGGATGGTTGGCGGCACGATCACAAAAGGATGGTTGCTTGGCAACAGCATCTTCGGGTAAATGAAGCTCTGTGTAATACACAAATATCGCATTCAAGCATTCAAGCATTGATATGGTTCAATTCTATTAATACATTGAAGCCTTTGTTTAGGCTCAATGGCAGGACTACACCTATCATTTGAAGGGGGGGGGCAGAGAAACCCTAAAAAGGCAGTCAGCCCACCTTAAGTCGGACATCAATAGGCCTATAACCATTCTTATCATCGGCCTTTACAAAAACTCAACTTTACAATAAACAACTACGGGCAACTGATCCCTAATGATTATAGTTGAATCGTATCAAATGAAATGAATAATCTTAAGAAGTTATGATCAAACATTCACTGAAATCTTTATCAAAGAGGTCGAATCTTACAGATTAAGAATCATATGGCTCGCTCGAGATGCCTGGGTATTACACATTAACGACAGTTCTATGATGACTACATCGCTCACTCATCAAATTATAATGTATAAATTCAATCTATATCTCGCGGATTGAGTGTAATGTCATTTTACTGCTCGGCTTTCTTGACGAGTTGTAAATTTACTTGTAAGCGACGACGATGAAGCAAAATCATGGACTATAAACTTCGTATTATAGACCACGATTTAACCGGTACCTCGCACCACCTATGAACATAATTATCAGCCTAGCATCTTACCGTCCTCGCCTCGTGAGGACTGTACGACAAGAGCATTGAGATTTACACTCGATAAAGTATCACCAATACTTACGTCTTCCACTCAAGCAAAATTTCCAATTTACTGGAGGCTAGAAACCTTTTTTAACCTGGATGAGAGGCGTGTTTAAAGTATACACAAAATACATGTTTCAGTCAATGACTTTTTTAAATACATGTAATCGCCGTCAATATTCCAGTGTTTACATCATCTTGTAGAACATCGTTTCAGACGTCGAATACAGAAAAACAATGCTTTTGATTTCGTCTTCATTATTAATTCACGATGAAAATTCCGTTTCAAATATTTCCACTCGAGGTTCAGTTGAAACGGTCCTTTGATTTGCCGAAAGCGAAGTCAAGTGATAAAACGCTTTTCAGCGTCGATGTGTGTCGACGTTGCTTCTATATCTGATAAACGAATGCCGTTCAACCCGGTTGAAAATAAGTTTCCATTAAAAGATGTCGGTGAATTTTCTCGCAGTTCAATCACTCCCCGTTTCCTTCTTTGGAACGAATGTTCATTTTTGCCTCTTAAAATATTTACAACTCCACGCGGTTGGAGAATAATTCATTTCATCAATTTTCTACGAAAATACACGAAGTGAATGAACCTTTAAGAAGGTATTTTATTAGTGCGTTAACCTTTCTGTGACATTCACTGGAAATAGAAAACTAAATCCATTTTTCATTTACACTCATTAAATTTCTTCAACAATCCTTTTTCATTTCTTTTTAATAACCTTTGTTAATACCCTCAACCCATTGAAAGCCACACAGGGCTTTATCAGCGGGTTCCCAATTGGGAAGAAACCAGAACCTTCGACCAGGAAACTCTGTCGCCATCAGGATTCGAAACCGTGGACCCATGCTTCAACAATTCCAAAGGTATACAATGATTATATTTTTCTTACACAACAATTAGTCTCAAAGGCAATGTCCGTTTTGGAATTTTCCACAACTGATGCTATTAGTCGGGTATATTCTACGGATTTGAAGATTACAGAGATTTCGACTTAAAAAATTACCGGGTATTAATCACTGAGATCAGCGGTGACAGCGTAATGCTAGCTAGTATTGTGACATTTAATTTATCATCGCACACACACGGAAAATCACAGATGAAATGTCGCAAGCCGTGTAAAGTAGATACGGCTACAATCTTCTCGATGATTGAGCAAAAAAGGCTGACGGCAGCTTTATTCTACTCGTAAGCACGAAAATGATCTCGTCACAAAACGTCCAAAAAAAAAATCGTATACGGATTTTTCCTCAGCAATAATCGCGATGGGTTTTTTTGTAAGGTGAGTAACCGTGTGATGAGGCAATGTCTAGAATGGTTTTTTTCACGGGTGACTGTATTCAACACCTTTAACATATTTTGATAATATGAACCTATCCCGTTCACATCCAGCGGGTTTTACTTAACTATCGTGAACAAATTGTGCATCAATTTTCGAATTCATTTTTCTATTGACGATCTACGTATTGTAACGAGAACATTCAGTAATTAGTGCAAAAAAGTTTGAACATTAAAGATCCCACTCAGGAGTTAGGCTAATTAGGGAGGACCCCCTGGGCTAATAAAGAATGATACCTTGTTTCTCCGCATTGAAATTTGTAATCAGTTCATTTCTATAGCTGCCGGGTCTGTTATGGTTAGCCTTATAATGATTTAAAGAAGGTTATGTACAAGGTAGACTGGCGGCCGGCCGGGTCAACTTTTAAGCTCAGCAGATATGAGAAACGAGGTATCATTTTTAGCCTTATCATTCTGGCTAATTACTCCACATCTCATAGAGTACTAGATTACTTGAAGCCGTATTGAATCCACTGGAATAAAACTCCGTTACCGATGAAATCCTTTTGGCGTGGACAATCCAGATTATACGTAAAGGCCTGCATTTAGTATTTTTTTGCGCTTCGCAAATGTTCGTAGTTCTTACGCTTTAACTAGAACAGTACTGACAGTAACGGCTTAGACGAATTCAGCGCATTTTCCTATTTGTATATGGAGGGATGCATTTAGCTGATTGTCTGTGACCGGATGATATTAATGTCTCCTGCATCGTAAATGCGACTGTTCGAAAAGAGGCGATGACGGAATAGAACGAGATGCATATCGTGCAAATGGAAGAAAAACCGTCGTCTTGTGCCAGCATTACGTAACTCGGAATTGATTCCGAGATGAAATAATCGCGCTGACTGTCTTCGGTTTGCTGATAAATCTGGTTGAGTAACCACGTTAAAGCGTTCGATTTGGTGTATAGTATACTTAAATGGATAGCGTACATGACAATGACTGTAATTTATTAACTAATGAAAACCGCCTCCTTTTTCTGTTGAAAATATCGAGAGAAATGATTACAAAATCTTCGTAGTCGATGGACATTCGTCGAAGGTTCATCTTCAGTATAAAATCGAAGAATAGAACATGTTTCGGTGAAATCAGGCGTGCTCGTGACATTGACAGGGTCCCATAAAAATACAAATATAGCCTAATCGAGGGCTGTCTTTTTTCCCAGTATAATGGTATATACATGTATATATAAGTAGGGGTTTTCTTCTCCTTTCGTATATTCATGTACATGAATAATTTTTGTGCAAGGAGTTGCTCTCAGAATATCCGAACTATGATGCACAATCGTCGAGACTATATGGCGAGGAGGTCACGACGTACGATCCTCGAGCCCGTTTGTTTTTTGCACGAAGTGACCGGTTGCATCGATGATGGTGATGCCGTGTGTTCAACGATGTCGCTTATCGCGAACTCGATGCGGTTACGATCTCTACTGTGCATTCTGCGCCTTTCCACTGCTGCTGCTAATGCTGCCGCTGCTGCGTCGAATTCACGTGTTCATGATGGCGACGAGGACAGTGTTTATACTTGCGCGTCTTCGCCTTATCAATGCAGCCGACTGTGTAATGAAATTTGCAACGAATTCACTCACCCGTGTTCACGGGGCCTTATCTGATCTAGTCGTCCGATCTCACCATACGCCCGTTACATAAATAGGCAATGATAAAACGGGCGGTTGGTTTGTGTATATCGTGATAATGAATGAACAACGGAGAGCGGTAACGAAACATGAAATTCGAGTTTCGTATTTTCATCTCTCGTATTTTCAATTCTATCATATTGGTTATCATTTCAGTCAATTTGACATACGATTCACTCCCAGACTTCTAGATTTCCCGATTTGAACCGTGAATCGGTGCACCGAGATTCCATCGCTGTCCGAGATATAGAGATCCGACCTGGACCCGCTTTCACAAAAAGATTAATTGAATTCGTCAAATCGATCTAACTTTTTCTAGTTGAATTTCAAACCAGTTTAACTATAGAGTTTAAATCTTAAATCGATTATGGATTTAAACTTTATTGTGAAACCTGGTCAAGCCTGGACCAGGGACTGTATTCTAAATCTTTTATCGCGTGTATCTGTTCTACATCACGTATTAATAAAATTTTTCATAATAAAAATCATTGACTTTCGTCAGGTTTTTTTTAGTAAGAATGCTCGCGTGCACTTCTGACAGGTATCTGTAGTGACGTGTATCCATTAGCTTGGATGCAATGAGAATTACACTAAATCTAATTGAGTGTGTACATCACCGCGCGCATGTGGGTTGTCATTATCTACAGTGGGTGTAATCAGGATATGCCGCGCAAATCCGGATTAAACGCTGAAATTAAGAAGTGACATTCTCAGATTTGAATTCACCACGGCGACTGTCTAACGCAGATTTGAATTTGCATTACACAGATATCTCGTTGATGAAGAAGGGGTGCAGAGACATTTTTATCGTGAATATCTGTCGACAGGCTGATATGCATTTTAATGGCTCTTCTACCACCTGCTCGGTGGATTCCGAGCTGAAATCATATTCAATTTTAGAAAATCTAGTCCAATTTCTATTCACAGCTATGGCTCGTTATAATTTTAATACGAAATTCTAATTTCAAACTGAAACATCTAATATAAATCTACTTTTTGCCATCATTTATATTTCGAGTATGCCTGCAAGGAGTCATTGTCGTGAAATCGAAGGATACCGTTGATAATGTGAAACGAATCGACTCGTATTACCATAAGTATCTATAATACCATTTTTACCTAATTGATAATTCTAGAAAATGCTGGAATGATTTTGTTCAATTTCTATTTTCTTGCGATGGCTTGATGCATGTATTCAATAGAAAAAATAAGCTACCCGTTGACTTGTGACTAATGACGTAAATGTCAGCATTGAAGAAATTCATGAAACATGATACATTGTCTGTCATCTGGCTTTTAACATGATTGCGCTGTGGACTGTGTCTTTGGAAAGTTGATATCAGAGAGCTGACATCGAGCTATCTTCGATATATTTTTGATCTGCTCTTTTCTCGTTTCATCCACGCCGCAGCGATCTATTCACTGGCTGAAATAGCTGTGATTCGTTGCGCCTAGATCGACAACAAATTGCTGGGCATATATATATATATATATATATATATATATATATATATATATATATATATATATATATATATATATATATATATATACGTACGTACGTATATATATATACGTACGTACGTACGTACGTACGTACGTACGTACGTACGTACGTACGTACATACATACATACATACATACATACATACATACATACATATATTCGTATTCCTTGCTAATCAGTTTCGTATATCTCTTAAATCTAAGTCGTCCGATGTTCGTTCGTGGACTGTGGACGACCGCTATCCCGATCGCAGACGGTTTAGGATTTCGAAACAATTCTTCGGTTCATTGGTACGTTACCTACTTAACATGTGTATATATGTTTAGATATACATATACATACACTCCACACTTTTCTTGTTCAGGGCCGTATTTAGGAGGAGGGGGGACTTGCATCCCAGAAATTTTGGAAAAGTGCCCTTTTTGCAAATATTATTGTTATATCCAGTACAACTGCCCTTTTTCGGATATTTCTGACCCCCTTCCCCTAACTCAAATGCTTGGTACGGCCCTGATATCTGGTATTGTAGCGTAGCCAAATGAGAACCATTTAATGCCGTTTGACACGAGATATACATTTCGTTTGTCATTATTTTCTAGCGCACGTTTCGCTGGTGGTGCATGATTAATATAGATTTTCTGAATACAACAAGATGCGAGTGCTGGGAAATTGTGTGACGAATTGTATCCATTTTGATCGATTGTTGTCCCAGGGTTTGAAAAATAAGCCTTTTTTATTGTGCACCGCGCTAAAACCGTGATTTATCCATCAAGTAGGCTGTCTATGAGATAGGTATATAGCGAGATCATCCATTGCCGCGTGTGACGGTTGGCCCTGAAATGACAAGATATTTAGGGTGTTCAGCTTCCGTATTTGAATTTCGAGAACCGTTCATATTTTGGATAAAAGATGTTCCACTTATGCGATTGAACACGTGACACTCTTGCTGATGAGTTGTCGAATCTGAATTCATTTTAAAATCTGAATTTTTATTCCGTAGTAAATTTTGTTTATAGTTGAAATTATTCCTGAGTGTGTGTCTCTCTCCCTCTCTCGCTCTGACTACCGTCGAATCCTCGGCATTTTAAGCTGTCGTCATAAATTGCCGCGACGTCTGACAAGCACGAGATTAAACGACTTAGCAATTATTGATGACTGCCGTTATTTAGGATTAAAACTCGTCTCTGGGAATTTACCGCGAAATCATTTGTTACGAACAGAGAATTGAATGCGTATCGCCCGGGACGAATCGGGGACAAAAATGAAATACCTACCCATTCCACGGTCTACGCTAATACCCAATGCTAACCTCGGTAGAGCTATGCGCGTGATCTAATCTTTTAATCCTAAGAGCTGCGGATTCTTTGTCGTATTCGGTATATTGAATTACAGTCAACAGTTTTTTTTTCTGAGAACGGAACATTTGTATCTTGTCTCGGAACTAGTCAAGATAAACCCTCGATATACCAGGTAACTAGTAGGTGACTAACGGAATGTAGGATATTTACCGGGGGATTATTACTTGTCACAACACCACTATACTCTCCGATAACGCCACAATCCTGTATCGCCGATGTGGATGGTATTTTATCCATGGTTTGACTAGTTTTAACAATTTCCATATACTTAGATCTCCTTATAAACAAACTCACTTGCAAAGGGTAAGAAAATAATTTGTGATCAAATTCATGTTTATCGTGTTCAAATACGATGTTTAAAACATTGTCTTTCTAGACATTGTCTACATTTACGTCTAGCAGCATCAGCGGGTCATCATTCTGATGTATACGTCATCCAACATTTATGGTAATTCGGACCTTATCTTCACAGCCAGGCTTACCGTAGTTATGAATATAAACTAAGGGATAGACATATTTCTTAGGATCCAATCGTAATATCAAGACGGATTACTTTCCTACCGTCATGCTCAACAGTCTGACACAACATTCTTAGCTGTGAATCTTATGAAATATTAATCGAAATTTCTCGATTCTGCGACGCACGCATTTGAGATTTGGACCTCAGTTTTTCCGGATGCAGTCCCAGTTCCACATCGTGATGTAGTCGGTAATCTTGCGGTGGTGCGCCGAACTGTATCTAGGATTTCAGGTTTGTATGCAACAGGTGGTCAAATGAATTACCATACGATTATTTAATTACGATATTTGTTATCTAATTATCTCGAATGGAATGAGACCGAATCCCATGGCGATACATAGCTTTGCTATTGCAGTTTATTGACCATCAGAGATAGGCGGACGCGTGGAGAAAGGGATGGATGACAAATAATGATAGCGGGTGAAGGTCTACATTATTTTCAAACGCTGGTTTTCAGTCAAAAGGTATAAAATACATAATGCGCTGATATTGAACAGTTTCATACGTAAGTAAAACTTCATTGAAACAACCACAGGGCCGTATCTTGCATTTGAATTCTAGGGGACAGAGGAACCCGAAAAAATGACGCTTCTAGGGTATAATAATGATATTTTGAAAAATGGAACTTTTCAAAAGATTCTATGGGGGACAATTGCTATATACGGCCCTGAAAAAGTTCGCATAGACACAAAACGTTTGCCCAAATTTGAGTTGTATTTTCACTTGGAAAGGTTACCCCAAGGAAGAAGATGAGCGTTGAATAACTGCATTTCTACCTGATTCAGATGTCATTTCTGTCGGTAGCCAATAGGGAATTTCAGACATGAACTCATCATTTAATCATACACTTATTACGTAAGTCATATCAGATTTCCAGTGCATCTTTACCTTTTGAAGCGTATCAATTCTGTGGATCCGAAAGCGGCTTGTGTCGGCTATCGGTATTTCTGGTTGTCGTGCTGGATATGCCTCAATATAATGTCTAATGTGTAGCTACAAGGTCTGATAGATTGTCACTAATGTGCATCTTTTGTTTTCTATTCTCTGTTGCTTGGTCACGTTCTTTTTGAGCGGCATTATTTTCCAATATTATGTTGTGTCTTCATGATTGTCTCTGTTGTCATGTTGTAGAAAGTAAATGCAAAATAACCATGTTTGTCCATCCACAGGATCCACCAAAAAGTCGCTATACACGGACTTGTTTCAAGATAGTTGTTGGCTCCTAACCTGAATTACGAGGCTCTTGTACTTATACTTAAGCTGATGAATATTGTAGTACCTACTCCATTAATCAATTTAAATTGGTCATGCTCGTTTCAAACGAGTTTACACAATCGAAGACGTTCTTCTCGTTTTACATATATTCATCATCATTATACCTTTTAGTCAATCTGTTAATCACAGCTGAAGCTCTGTTAGACGCTTTTCGCATTTTTAAGAATACCTACCGTAGTTGTTTTCGTTGTCATCCTGGGCTTGAATAATAAACCGCGTTTACTTCTTTGTGTTATGATCCAAATGGCTCTTAAACAACACTTTGCTGTTCTTATTCATTGTTTGCGAGCTATCGGAAAAAAGTGGTACATTTTCATAACCATCGTATGGCCGTCGTTTGACTACGACATGCCATCGATCCAGACCAACTAACAGCCAATAAACAACAGCAACGAGACTAGCCATATGCGGGGAGCATTTCTTACCCTTGTAACTTCCAACTCTTAGTCACCAACCTGAACAGATGTTAAGATTTGTTCATTTTATTCAAGTAAGATCGTTGTATTCTAGTTGAACCGAAGTCCGTCATTAGCTCACTCGCACCGCGCTTAATGTATTTGCAGTATTTGCCGATTGTTCGAGCTTATAGTTTTCCGGCATTAATTCTATGAGAAATGCCCTTCGGGGTTTTCGCGTGCTTCGCCACTAAATGTTACTGATATGAACCGAGGGCAGCGGTTCACAAACTGTCTCAACTTCATTAGCGGTTCGTATTGATTTTATTAATATCTCGCCGGAGCTAGACAAAATTCTACGTTATTAAGAATATATTTGATGTGCCCACTTACATACATTGATTATTTGCGGGGCTGTGCCGCGATAACAATTACGAATTTCGTCTATAATTTTCGTACACGGCCGACATATCTCTGCATCCGAGACCACACTGTATACGACCTTCACGAGGTTCTCGTCCTGCGCGCGCCGATTCAACAAGTTCAACGCGCGCGCATAAACAACCTTCGAATGAACTTGCTATCCCATCAGATACTCGCGTGCTTTATGGTGTCAATCGCGGCTTATTAAGGAAGTGATAAAACGTCAATTTGTCATGTAAATATCTCCCGACACAATCGCACAAATCAAGTTGTTTTATTTATTGCTTCGAGGACTTGCTTTTTCCTTCGTCGATAATCTGTATCCCCATGAATGATTAATGTAACAAAGATTTCGCTGATTTTCTAACATAGATCATCTTGTTTTTCTTCTATGATGCTCTCTCGTCGACGGACTCGAAATACGAAAGTCTTCATCAATTAGACGATTTTGCTTTCGATATTATTCGTTCACGGCTGTCACTTTGCGGCGAAGCTTCGACCTAGATTCCAGCTCCTTTGAAATGTTGAAATCCTATTCCGTGCGGAACGACTTAAATGGACCTCGTGGATTTGATTCTGTCGTTTGTTGCATGCAGTCTCCATTTCAGCGAACATCGCCGGGCAACAATGTGGCTAATTGCGGCAGTTATCCGTAGGGATGTTAATAGACGGTTGGAAAGGAGTTGAATGCAAATGGTTAGATTAACAGTAAACAGTATTCCGGTACATGGACATTTATTTCGTGGCCAGTCATCACCTCTCCATTTGCTATATGTAGCATGTTCTATATCATTTATATATATACGAATGTGCACTTTATGCCGAAAATATACATAAATTCCCTTGTAATATTGATTAGACCCATATGATAAGAAATGCCACCAATCCCTGAAAATGTTTCGTGATGTATCTGTATCTGTATCGTAAAACTGTATCTTCTGTTCCTAATAACAGTGGATAAGTCGACGTTGACAACTTTCCCATTGACATCTATGAAAAACGTCTCAAACATCTGCAAGGTTGTTGTTATGTTCCTCGGTCGGTCTTGGCTGAATTTCTGCCAAGACACGCCGTCATTTCCTGCAGGATTAATGATAACAAATATTTCAACATTGGTTTTTGTTTTCTCTTTACAACCTATAGACACTGTGGATCTTTGAAATGGCTTACAGGTACCGTATATTATAGCATACTTTCTTCTTTGATGATTTCACAACCAAGTCATTTATTAAAGGTAAAAACGCGAGGAATCGATGATATATTTATATCTATATAAGTAGTGCGATGGGGACATCATACTACTTTATGTATATATCTTGAAGCGGCTTACGAAGAATAGAAATGGTGCGTTGTGCTTTACATGTAGTTGATCAAACGGCGCCACTTAATTCCGAGGCGCCCGAGACACCTTTGAAGACATTATTCAGTTTCAATCGTCGGATGATCTTTGTTCACAGTCGCCAAACAAACAACAGCGAGATTGGAAGTCGATAAATAATTCATACTGAACCCTACCTGGATACATGCCGCATTTTGATTACCGCCCTGTGCGCTGTTTTACTAAACAGGTTGATCGGTCGGGGATTTCGAAGGAATCGCGTCACGTTTTGTTATGACGTTTTTTGAACTTCGCGATTCGATTTCGCTGTGGACCGGGAACAAAGTATAGTCGTTTTTTTTTTGTTGTAAATACGAAATAAACAGAGAATAAAGGGAAATACATTAGGGAACGTCTATCCTCTTAGAAGCTGATCGAGACTTCGCCCAAATGACTCAAAAGAGAATAGGCAATTGTTTCCACCGTATCAGTAAAATTTGTTCCGGGTGGAAATTGCTAAGATATAATGTATGACCGAATTATCACGATTGATAGAACACTATATCCGTGTTGACGCGATGTAGAGAGAATCCCACAATTATAACGAAAAAGTCCGAAAATGAAACTTCGAGATAGTAGTTTATTTCAACGTTTCGACTATATCCTATTAGTCATCTTCAGGAATAATGAAGATGACTATTAGGATATAGTCGAAACGTTGAAATAAACTACTATCTCGAAGTTTCATTTTCGGACTTTTTCGTTATAATTGTGGGATTCTCTCTACATGACTGAATTATATATAGTACTATGATGTACAGATGTTATTGTCCAATAAACTACTTTATACATAAAAATGGCAAAGGAACATCCACGAGAAATTCCACGATGTGTTAATTTTAGTCAAAATTGAGTTGATTTAAAATACGTAGAGGAGCAGAACGATAAAAGAAGACTGTGTCAAAAAATCTGTAAATAAAATGAAAAGTTTTTCCAGACATGGAACAAGTGTGATGTAGGTAGACAGGAGGAAAAGACGAAAGATGAAGACGGCCATGTCGCGTCGTCGATCAACAATGACGACTTCGTCTAGTCTGGAGTTCTATTCAGTCGGGCAACGATGTAAATCTGTGGCGTTATAATGAATTATAGATGTATCTTTGCATCATTTCGTGGCAACTTCATATCTATATAAATATGTGATATGTATATATATGCCGTATATATGAAACGACCTCATCTGATATACTGCCTTCGAATCAATACACCCTAGTAACTGGAAATACAGTGTAACGCATAATGCAGCAGCGGCGGCGCGGACTGTCGCAGCCTCATTTCTCTCAGTATCTTCCTGTAGCTAAGATACAGCAATTGATGCGGTAGTCGGATTTACGGCCGAACGTCGTTATAGTCGTCATCGTTCTTTATCGCTTTTATGAATAAACTCTGATGGTTTGCCCGTCGCCAGAGTGAACGTGGATTAAGGCAGTTTATATAAGTGGGATAATATATCGTTTGAAAGAATATTTAGGTAAGAACCAAAAGCATAGATTCTGTAATTGTGGGGCTGGTTGTGTATGGACATTTTCCGAAGTAGAATTATCTTGTTTCGCGGTGTCTAAAGATAAAGGCAAACGGGATCAGATCAGGAAATTATCATTTTATCGATAATTTCGATGAATATCTCGAGTGCAGATGATCAAAATCATCGATAACGTTTATCTTCGGATGGTACGTGATGTATGTTGTTGATAATTGATGAAAAGAAAAATTCAAAATTCATTTCGACTTTCATATTTCGGTAATAAATAGCCGTGCGCTATTCGTAAACAACAGCCATTTCTGTCGAGGGTTGGTTCGGCAAGACCCAACAAATGCACAATTCAAAAATTCATTTCATTACCTGCATACCAGCATAAACGAAGTTCGCCCCGAGGGTGTTTGCATCTATCAAAAGGAATTGATACTATTCAATGATCGCGCGGTTTCAGATTTCTTTAATGTTGATACAGAGGTTGTTCGCTTCATGAGACTGCGATGGAGATTTGGATTTGATTCGATTCGATTTTTCTCTCGTGTTTGTTTATTTCAAACAGAATATTGTGTCAAATCCAACGCGCTTTGCGTTCACGCTCGTTAGCGGCCATCTTGAAATACGAAAATGCGCATTTGGGCAAATATAGGAAAGTGGTGCGATTATTACTACTTACAGTTTCATCTACAGATTTCAATGAAAATTAGTTGGAATTTCGATATGAAAGATGAAGTAAATAGCCAAAAATCATACAAAAATGCAAATGCGATTTGAACGAACTTACGATGTGACAGCCTTGGTATTGGCAACTTACAGTTTTACCTACACTAACACTTCTGAACCGTATTCATTTGTTTAATTTCGCTATAACATTAAGATTGTGTTATTCACTTATTTAACAAAACGTGATACGTTCGGGTCAAGACTGAATATTTTATTCAGATATATATAACTCATCTACGTCGGTTTCTTTGTATATAAACTGAATCTTTATTTGCGGAAAAAAAATACCATGTCGTACAAGGATGAATAAATGATGAATTGAATTAAATTTCGTGGCGACGTATATTACTGGTGCGCTTATTATTGAAATATCGGGAGAAGCGGTTCAGTTTCAGCATTCTAATCTCGTGTTTTCGGTCCCTGTGGGATTCGATTACAAGTTATTATACGATGTATGCTGGCCTATCGTTATTGTGGCTTAATTCATATTCATTACGACCGCGCATAAATGAGGCGGATGTTTTTACATACAGTGTTCAATTTTTCTTGATTTCACCGGGGAATTTGATACGGCTCGATCGGTTTTCGTGTATAAATCAACTGTTATACGAAAACGACTCGCGTCGATTTCGCCGCTTCGTATCTCGAAACATTGCACCGCGGACGCGGAGGGTAGAAATCATCGAAACCAGCGATACTCCGCTTTAGTTAGGTTTACCATCGCAGCTACAGCAAATGCAAATACAGCAGCTACAAATCGGTTGAGACTTAACGTACAGGTTACGTGCGCGCACATTATTAAACCCCGTAAAAAATTAGATCTTTCCTTCGCCAAGTTCATTAGATGTATTTTGATGGCCATCATCGGATCACAAACATTAACTTAAATTGATGAGATTATAAATGATCGATGACCGCTAATTTTTGCTTTCGTCTCGGAGTTTGGGAAGTCATTAGTGCCCGTACTTAATCAAGTGATTTTCACAATTACTTGTCGTCGTGTGAAGTGGCTGCCGACTTTCAAGCAAAACCATTTCGCATTCAAATACGGAGTCGTTATATAAACGAGCCGAAAACTCTGCTTTCGGCGTCAACATTTCGGTAAAACTCGAATGCCGCTGCTATGGTGCATATCATTTTCAGTTACTATTAATGGATATCCCTTTATCGATGAGTATACACAGCTACTACAATAGATAGTTTGATTTATTGATTTGTATTCAGTTTGGTCAGGCGTTGCCGGGAAATCGCGTCAGTTATTCATCTCCGTCTTGAAATGACTGTATACAAGTTGTACTTCACGAGTTGTTTTTTTTCCCCCACAAATCTGAAAATATAAATGACGAATTACATACATTTATGTATTTACATATGTAATCAGGATTTTTCTGTCGGCGCGACTGAGACCAAAACAGAATGATAAATAGATTCTAGATTCGGTCTGAGTCGAGGGTTTTGATACATCGGCATAAGAGAATGAGGCCGTGCGTGGGAATAGGGGTGGATCTTAGAAATTTAGAACATCTTGGTCCAGTAGAGAAGGAAGGACATTACTTGGATGAAGCTGGCATGTCAAAGGCACCTAGTGGTCCCAGTCTCGGTATTTAGATATTTTTGAAGACAAACATCGATCCCAAAGATATGCAAATGCCATGAGGTTGAGTGTCAAATTTGCAGGTTTTAACCATATCTGTCTTGTCGAAAAGGGCAAGCTCAATGGAAAGGCAGGGTCCTGACCCCCGAGACCACCACACCCCCTCTTAATCTGTCCCCCTCTTAATCTGTCGTCTTTCAGGCTTACGAAATTACGGTATATGAAATGGTATTCGAAAACAACTGCGCAACAATTTAATACATCTGAACATACACATGCATATATGTATGATCTTGATGATGTTTTTCTAGTTGATAAAATGGAACAATGCACGAGGTAATTATTACTATCAAACAGAAGCCAATTACCGGGTAGCCTGTTTTGGCAGCCAAATTGCCTGATAATAGCCGATAATCACCAGCTAGTTACATAATTTGTGTTATTCTATATTCGTAACGAATGTTTGCGATTAATTCGGACGAAAAAGATACGATCTTCATCTGAAAGCCGGGTGCATATTTCGTTATGAAGATAATTTTTGAAAATGCTCGTTTCGAAGTATACATGAGGCCAGCGTCGCCACCACAAACAAGGCGAACATCGGTTATCGTAGTTAGTCACGACTAGCGGTCTGAACTAATAACCGCCACGCACTAGTTCGGTCGTAACGCATTTCATGGCGTCGACCATCTTGGAAATAGGTCCGAACTACAACGACTGCGCTCAATCCCGTGGTCGACCATTTCCGAACTATTGTTCCTACTAACTGACATTCGGTGTCATTTAGTTCGACTAGTCGACTAACTCCGAAAACCGAAGTTCGCCCAACCAGGCAATATTATCCTCTTAACACGACCGGTGACGATCCGAACTTCATTAAGAAAAAAGAAACAACCGATTCGTGAATGTCTTCGTGTCTCCAACAATGTTGACCTTGCGGATTATATCGTTCAGCGATGACTTCACGATCGCGAGTATCGTCTGCCGCATCATCAGAGCGGGTATCGCGCGCCGGCTGAATATTAAACCGATATACCGCGGACACTGCGGAGCCGAGGCTGTCATTATTCGGTCAATAAAGCTGATACACGATGTCGATGTCGGTCCCAGCTGGCCTATACGGTTGCCGACTGCGTTTTAAGCTAAATCGTCGTATAGATTAATTCGTTTTGACAACAAATTTGAGAAGCGATCTTCGAAGCTTCGTTCGGGTATAGCAGCGATGTTGTATTAACGCTAACTAACCCGCATCCCGTTATCCCCGGGATTCACTCGAACTACGTCGAAGATTCCATAGAAGACAGAAGTAGCCTGATAGAATTGAGGCCCCATCTAGATCAAAGAGTTTGACATTTTAAGCCCAACGCACATGACGCACGGAAGCACGGGAACAAACATTATCATTTCGGAAACGTCGTTCCCCAAACCATGTCTATCGTTTCTTGTAAACGCACACGACACAGGGAAACGTTCGGAAACATGATCCTGTCTCCTGTTTTCGTGTTTCCGTGTGTAGCTTGACTGCAGCCAAGCCAACGACTGTAGCCTTAGATCGTTAAGATCGTGATGGCGTCACACTAGGCGGAGTGGATCAGGCTGATCTCCCCTCCCCTATAAAGTGGAGCAACATTCCATAAGTTCTTGGCGATGATCCTAGGCAACTACTTAAAAAAACAAAATGATTCGGCCATTTTTCTCCAAGTCTATCACGTCACTGTTTATTCATTCTACCATAGGCCAAGAAATGTCACGCTATTGTATGGTAATTGATGTCTTCCGTATCACAAGTTTCTCTAATTTCTTGATGACGTTCTTTGAACTGTAATTCGATTAATTTCAGAGCACGGCGCCTCGTCGAGCGATGAATTAATCTAATTGTTATTTGATGACGATTTCTTTCAAACGAAACGCCGAGCTTTCGACTTGTCTCAAAATGGAACCAGCCCTCGGATATCACTTCCCTTCCTGATGAATTGAGCTTTAATCAGATACGAACGAACAAGTATAAAAACCGAAATGTGATTTTTTATGTTCCGTCATAGTGGTCATATTTTCCTTGGAGAAGTTCCATCAGCAACTTTGATGGACGATGATAACTCGCCAAAACCATCCATAGACTGCTGCCTCACACCATATACCACATACCTCCTTTTTATGTTGCCGATCCGCGATAAAAAAACATATATCCGTCTAAAACTAAGTTGCGTGCATTATTATACGGTAGATAATGTATATCATTGTGGTAAATGTTTTTACCTAGAAGGCATAGAAAATATACACCCATGCACGAACGTATAATGTTTGCATTTTCTTCGAGATTAATTTGTCGAACTGACGACCACGCGCGCGGCAGGCAGGGATTTATTTATTTACCCGGTTGTTCTATGCACTGCATAAACGATATAATCCTTTAAAATCCTATGATTGACGCTGAGCTGCTGCATAGAAATATCGAACGCAGTCGTGTCCTGGAAGTTCGACGTATGGTGTCAGTGGGGAGCTGGGGGCACATGCCTACACTCACTGTTTCTATGTTCTTCTAACATAATTTTGGGTCTTGCCGTCCTCCCAAATCAATAACAGGTGACACCGCCCGTGAGATCATCTGGAGTTCTTCATAAATTTATGTTCTTATTTATCATGAAATAGTCGAAAAATCCGAATAAAAAAGACGCATTCTAGAATTATCAAGTTGTCTTTAATGACATATTTTAGTGCTAGTGAGGATAGATAAGTCTAATCCTGAATCCGACGATAAGCCAAAGCCTGAAAAATCGGAGCATGTCACCGTAAAGTCGACTCGCTGTACATGAACAAATAGAAAAAAAATCAGATATCATTACTCTGTCAATTACATCAGTATCAATTTCATATTCGTGACATGCTGCCGTTTTGACTTCGAAGAAAGCCTTTTGATTCCTGCGCGTTTTAAGTCTTAATCAAAAGCGGCAGGTTGCCTTTATATTCACCCTCGAGCGAATGCCGAAGCTCCTCCGCTATTTTTACCTAATCAAAATACGATGGTAAAATATATATAACCGTTTCTATATTATCCCCATAGATTTCTCTAGTGGCATCTGACATTCTTCTGGAGTCGATTTCAACTGAACACGAGAATAAATTCCTACTCTAAGGAAAGAGGCTGATTTCTTCTTTTTCTCTCGGTTAGACGCTGAATCAGTCAGACTGCCCGCAGGTGCAATGATCCTCGCTAACGCTTCTGAGAAAAACCACTTTACGACCTATGCGTATAAACTGGAAAAACGCCGGCAGAAGTTTATCTATCGTGCAGCGCGAAGTGGGTTTAATGTTCCGATCGCTTTCGGGAGTAAGGAGAGAGAGAGAAAGAAAACAGCGATGGAGAGAAGCACACCACTGGCGTAAACATTTTACGTTTATCTTTACGTATTTATTACTATACTCTTTTAATGATCGGGTACATTTACCTCGAGAAGATGATAACATCTTCATCATATAAAGTATAAAGTATCGTTTCTTTACTACTTGGTATATTTAGACGGAGAAATGACACCGTTCATTATCAATGAGGTGTACGTGATGATATAGCGACGATGAGTCACGCTACTATAAACGTTGTGAATGTATCTCGAAGAAAATTTGAAAGTGAATCTAGTGAATTAGTGCATCCCGTCAATCACACCTCATGGGAAAATGTTGGTAAAAATGTCATAGTTTATTTCAAACGATATGCATATATAGCCTATATAGACTGTCTAATTCAAAAGAAAATCTCAAAATGAAAACTAACTTGAAAGTTTATCGATGCCTTGGTTGAAAATAACACACATATCGCTTCTATATAATATCTAAGATCATTATAGTTTTTTTCGATTTGAATATATCGATAATTGAATTGAATTGATCAGCAACCGGTCTAGCCCCACTGATGACTAGTGCAGTTATGAAATACATGTATATTTAATTACAAAATAAACGCCAAAATTCACACAATTGTAATCGATATTTTTAAACGCCAATATTGATGACGTAGTGCACGTCGACTCACACGAAACCCCTTAAATAACGCATACTATAGATACCAATGTATCAAAACATTGTTGTAACGGTTTACAGGCGTCAGAAAACCACGAGAGTATCAACGTCACCAATTCAAGAGTCTGTTTTTAAAATGGCTCATAGAATTGAGTCGAAACGTCAAACACATGGTTTCATCATTATGTGGGCGTTTCTTCAGATACAGAGCTGCTCATAGATATGTGAAATTCTATACTTTATTCTCTTCTCATCCATCCATCGTATGGCTGAGATTGAAAAATTGGAACGATCAGGATGATGTGTCTTCCGTAGTCTTATCTATCATAGCAAGACACAACGCTGCACTAAGCCCAAGCTCTCTATAGGGATATGTGCATAAAAATATGTCTTACGCAATTATCAGATAAGTACTGCGTCAGGGATTGATTTTCTTCGACGTTTCGCGTACGTTATTTTCCAATTTTCATTAATTAGCCCCTTCTGCAGTATGTCCTACTAGAAGCGAGTCTTCGACTGTGCATTTATGAAACAGAAATAATTAGGCGTTAACTCCACAGAGACAGAAAGACGGATTAGCTTCAGCGATTCATTCATTTATTCGAGCCCATATATTTACCTGAAAGGAATTATCCGTCGGACGAAATTCGCTTCGTTTTTTGTTCGGCACGAGAGGAAACACAGTCAACCGATAATGAGTAGCTTTCATATTCACAGATATTCTTGATTACCGCCCAAAGAAACAGTCATTCATTATGGAGATCACTCGTTCGTAATGAAGAAGCTCTTTCCCAAATACGACGGAGCCCCTTTTATACGAAAGTACCAGTATAAATCTGATCACCAATTATATTGAAATATGGCAGTGGTTTCACCAACAAGAGCACTTTTTTATGCATCGCTACGATCGAAAGAAATGGCTGAATCATTTTGTTTTAGTAAGCCAATGTTGAGAGGAGAAAAATGGCCGATTCGTTTTGTTCAAGTAAGCCAATGTTGATAGACTAGGAGAAAAATGGCCGAATCATTATGTTTCAGTAAGCTACTGTTGAGACTAGATGCCGGTTGCGGCGTCTGCCTGTACTGTGTGCTGATTAGTCATTCCGAACATGACGTGGATCGTTCAGTATTTCCCTTGTTGCTCATCAGGAACTAGATGCCAATGACCATTCTAGAGGACAGAGGGCAATCCATACGAGACAGTTCGTTGTTACTCAGCGGTTTGCAATCATCGGTATCACCGGTATCATATGACACTCACTCCGCATCGGTATCAAGCACGCGACCATATTCATGCTAGACCATCAAACTGATTCATTTTTACACGAACGTTAAGAGTATATGAGTATTTCTCTTCTGTCTTGCCCTTGTGATATATAGACGATGCATATATAGCAATTGAACCACTTGTTGATGTTATAGAAATAAGGCTGATGTGCAGCTACTTGTATAATGAAGCGGAAAGTACATTTTTCAATAATGCATGGCGGCATTCCAGCCCCAGTTTATCGACGCAACTATACGCGATGAGTAAGACTATTACGACGGTCGGTATGACTGTCTTAATTCGGTGGATTCAAATGGAATTAAGATATCGGCTTGTGAAATGGTCAATGCACGCAGCCGTGGCTCTCGATTGCCACGCATCGTAATTCACAAGTAGCATTACTGTTTATCGATTGTGGAATAAGATGAATAGACGTTTAATGTCCTCAGTATCGATCTTTCGTATTGATTCTGAGCTGTTGCTGTTCTGCAATCCTCGTCATCTTTACCCGGTGTTGCTTCCATACCACAGCATTGCTCCATTCCCCAGACTCCTGCGATGCGTCCATGCGGCAGCATTGGCAGATTCAACCGGAATGTGGGGAAGACCTCCTTGATTGCGCACACCCTGTATTGGTATTGTTGTTACTGCTGCTGCTGCTGCTGCTCCAGGCGTTTTTCACGTGTCCTTCAAGTCTATTTGGATAATCATTAAATTGATGTATATTTCAAATCTTTGAAAATCTTCACGTTCAATAATCATTTGAACTTCGAAAATATGCACTCAGTTGCAAGTTCTATCTTTTCTCTTTTGATGTTGTGCCCTTTAATCAGCTTGATATTCACTTTTTAGTGTCTGCTACTGTTATAATCAAAATCTCTTCCCTCCCAGTTCCTCATTAATTCCCTCCCGTACGATTTTTCAATTGCCAGTATACCTGTCATCTACCGGTGCCTAACCACGATTTGCGCAGCTATTAATTAGCCACGTTTCGAAAGCCAGCGCGATGATCGTAAAGTTATATAAAAGTGTCTGTGTTGCACTGGGGGCCTATCACAAGTTCATTTGGAGGATTCGTTAAACCCCGAGGATGAATTATAAATGAACTGTTCATGTAGATACAGGATTTGCATAAGGACGTCATTGTTTCCTCGTCAATAGCCCTCGGGAACCGGTTGACATGGTAAAAATCGGTTTATCATCCCATTCAAACATGACATGTACTGATGATGATGATACAAGACAATTGACTGAAAAAAACCGAGTAGAAAGTGCAAAACAACAAGATTTGCCGGAAAACAACTGAAGCCGTGATTCGAGTTATCAATTCCCCGGATCTACAAATTTCTTAATTCTAATTGTGGGAAATGTTAGTAATAATTCCATCTCTTAAAAATTGATAAGCAGTAAGTGAATATATATCCTGAAGTTGCTAACGTTTCGTCCATTCAGCCTTAATTCAATGACCAACATGAAAAATACAACCAATAATATGATATTGACGATAGTTTCTCCAGACCATTCCTGAAAGGGCACATGTATGAAGGTTATGTGGATGATATACAATGACCAAATAACATTCTCGATGTTCTCTGAGTCAACGACATTAACGCAGCATCGTTGAAAATTTCGTTTTATTCATTCATTTCTTCGATGATTGATGATCGCGTACGTCTTCGCGAACATTACCTGTTCGATGTTGCAATTAATCTAAAAACAGCTTCCAATCGCGGGAAATGACGACGGCGGCGGCGACGGTATTATAGTAGAACTACCAACTTCAACCACGATCATCGCATGCGTTTTAGCATCGTACCAGGAACGTTACAGCATCATCGACGGCGTCGTCAAATGAGATAGAACGCGCCTATATCAACCTCATCCATCACCGTCACGTACGGATCCTCCTTTACATTGTGTTCAGCGATTCAATGGATGACCTTCGATATCGGTTTGACAGCGAAGCATGTGATCGTACGATTAGCTGTAAGCGATCCATTACCCCCGCGCTAATGGCCGAACATCTCGAAGGGTGTCGTGTCAATTTGAATTTGCGTACGGATGTCTTCGTTTTCGTTTCGTCCATCAGGCTTCACGCATGGGAAACGCGCCAGGCCTTGAAGTGAAATATATGGGCCAGCGCGGTAGGGACCATGCAGAGCTGCCAACTGTCCCTGATTTTAAGAATTTGTTACTATTTCAAAACGAGAAATCGAATTTGATTTGTTCCACATGTACATAAATATGAAAGATGTTACTAAGGGTCTGACTGTTGATTACTGATAAGTTGAACATTTTCTTTCATATTTCAATGAAATGTTACTGAAAAAGTTCAATTTGTTACTCAAAGCACTTTTCAGAGGTTGGCAGCCCTGACCATGGCTTTCATACAGTTGAAAATGAATGCTCACATAATGTATCGGCGTTAACAAATATATACGTGTAGTTGGAAAATGATCCTTCGTTTTCTTCATGATTTTCTATTCAGGCATTGGCCGCATTTGATATAGAAATATTTCATTCGTCACAGCTCATCGTCCCGGTGGAAATTGATTTCGTATTACCGACATGCTCCGTATTGTATATATCTATAGTGCGACTTACACATGTGTATTTCAGTATCTAGCGAAGCTTTTTGCGTCAGTGGACGGAATTTACCGCGTCGTCCTCTGGGATCCAGCACCGTGTCTCCAGCGGCATTCACCGGAGTGGAAATTTCCTCGCCGTCGAAAGTTAGCGCCGCGCGCGAGCGTTTGTTCGAAAATGCACTTATGCGAAATCTACGCTTGGCTAGATAATCCATGATCGGTTTCATCTCGCCGATAATATGAGAGAGAATGAAAAATTTACCTACTGTGACAGATACCTTTCTATTCGAGGAAAGCACTGTTCTCGTAACATGTGTATACGTGTACATGTAGGCCTATATTGATTGTTTTGTGCCTTGAAAAAAATGGAAAACCTAATAAAAGCTTACAATATAAAGCTATACGATTATCTAATATCTTGGCTACTCGAAACTATTTCAATGGCATTTTCTTACATTTATAAACAGCTTAAGTAGAATTCAACATCTTTTTACGATCCTTGTATTTGAGAGTGTTGTGGGAGAGTCGCGTTAATCCGGTGTTGAATCGTCAGTATAAACGTGAAGACAAACAGTACTTCGAAGGTTAACTAAATTAATCTAAAGAGCGAGCTTTCGCTACTAGAGTACAGCAGCTTCAAGTAAATGAGTGAAGTCAATGCAGAAACAACAGCATTTATAGAGAGTGACGCTGATCCTTGTACAGGTTAGATTAGCCGAACGAATCTCATTTGACACGTATAAGCGATATAAGTGCAATATGAACCTCATCGGTGACGAGTTTCACTTCGTTCTAGAATGTCACCTTTTTGAAAGTTTAAGGCTTAAATACTATGTATGTACAACTCCTGCGAAATTATTTTTGGTTTTTTGGCCATCTTCTGGCCACCTTGAAATATGTACTATGTAATGTGTATTGTTGGACAGAATTTTCTGCGCTCAATTATTTTGGTAAAATATGGAGCAAAATAGATTTTGAAATAAACTTTGAAGAAAATGATTCATTCTTCCAGTCCGCTACTGAAATTTTCTTATCCCTTTTAATGAACAGCTGCTGAATGTAACATGAAATAGGGCAGTATTCACAAAACGCTGCTTCACCCTTAAAACTTGAGAAGCTGTTTTCAAGAAAGGCTATCTCTTCGAAATACGAGCTTTCGAATTCACTTATATGATCAACCAAGAATCGATGATTGTTGAAGCTTTCGCGAGAAAATTGGCCTTTTATTTCGTATAAGAGCTGAAAAAGGAACTCCCAAAAATTGTAGCGGAAACTAAGGTGCCTGATTCGGGGCCATACTGAACAATTTTTCTATACGGCTTGGAAGGCACGATAAAAGATTATTACATTGGCACATTTCTTTTTCGTTTTCTCGTGCGAGAACTTATTGAATTCTCGCGCGAGAAAAAACCAAATGATGGGCCAAAAAACATTGTAAAAGTTTTCTTTATCGTGCCTCTAATCGTACATAATCTTTTGTTTTTTGTATATTAAGCCCGTATAAGCCACCATAGGAAACACTTTTGTACGTCGACGCTATATTGCGGGCAATGTTTTTACGATGCGACGTGACTGTCATCTCCGGCAGTAGATTGCCTGCCGGGCATAACTTTGATAGAAACAGGACAATATTAAATCAGATGCGTGACATACGCAACGAGTAATGACTTTTCTACACACGGCGCTCGTCTGCGAAGTCTTGTTTAGGTCATCGTTATGATCTGCGGCTATTTGCCCATAATCCGTTGTCGTCGTAAATCTGAATGTCCTTCCGAATCTTAACGGCAATTCTGTTGACTTTTTTGATTATTCGCCCGTAAATCAAACGCTCCAAATAAACAAATGGCGATGCTGGATAATGAAGCCGAATGAACTGCTCAGGGCCCAGTTTCTCAGACCGAAACCGAGATTAGATCATAAGATAGAACCTATGATTAAAGAAACGGTTACATCGATTCTCTGAATATCCAATTCCGAACAAATTGGAATTGTTTTTTTTTCTAATATTTTTGCCCATTATACGTGTAACCGTATAACCCCGAGATTTCGGAGCTACCCAATGAATTGAAAATTGATTTGAAACTGAACTAATTACCCGATTGGATTTTTAATTGATTTAGAAGCAGGATACAACGTATTACTGCGTTGTTACCATAATGATTGGTACGCGTGATCACTCCTTCACAGAGAGCAGACTATACGTCATCTGTTTTTCACTTAGAAGACACAATAAAATCGGCTAATTAGCGAGTTAATTGAAAACAAGCTTTATATAATCCAATCAATTAGTTATCAAAAATCGATAAGCCAGTAAGCTTGTGGGAAATTGCCGGGGAACGGGAGCGACCGACCGCGTAGCCGGTAATTGTCGGGTAATATATCAACGAACATTCTATGGATTTCATTAGCGAGCGAGTCACTGTCCGCCATTGCTAACGCAATTTCCGAGTGACTATTGAGCTGTCTACCAATACGCACACGATGCGCCATCCGAACATAAATATCCAGTATATCGGAAATTGTGGTAGAAACGTAGTACTATAATCGTCATCGTTTTCGCGCGGTTTTTATTTCCGAGTGTGCTACCAGAAATAAACTACAAATATACTATAGTAATCAATGAGCACTTGAAAATGCAGCCGTATCCGTCATAACAAACTGAGGATATCTGGTTTTTTGAATTCAGTTCCAGAGTCTACTCGACAGTAATTGTTCACAACGTGTTTGATAAATCTTGACGGTGTAGAAGTGATATTTGATTCCCCAAGTTAAACAAATAAAACGTGGGACTATATATTTCTATCCATGTATATACATGCTTCATTTTTCCATTATAAGCCATTACAGGCTTGTGCCAAATCAGGTTTGAATAACGTTTGTTATTTGAATAACGTTTACTGTGTCGATTTACATCCATTCCAATCATATTGAGTGAATTTCAACTCGTTTTATTCTATCATTCATTGATTTACTATGACTTTGAAATATCCTCAACAAGGTATCCATCTGTAGACACCGTTGATAAGAGAAAAACGGCGAATCAAACGAAAAATCAATTTCGCGCCCATCCTGAAAATGTAAACCTAGAACCCCTCTCTGATGGATATGTTTCCATCGTTCCTATGATTACAAAAAGACGAGAAACTAGCGACAGCAATGATTGTTCCAATCAGCTTCTTACATCAGAGCAACAAGAACTAAATGACATGTTTTTGAGAATCCTCCAGATACGTATTGTTGATTTGCTTTTGGCTTGCATGGGTTCTGTTGCAAAGCTTCTTGTTTGGAGGACGATGCTCAAGGGAAAAGCCGTTTTCTGTGCACAAATAACTAGATTAAGTATAATCTGTAGCCCATTTTCAATAGAACAAATGAAACCTGCTGCAAAAAGTAATTTGTCGTTGCCATTAGCTGTGTGCTTTCATGTCCCGATACCTGAAAGGAATATACTGTTTTGCTCATGACAGCTTTTTCAACTATGCCGCGCGCGTTGGCTTTTCTCTGAATAATGTGGACATAAACCAGTTCAGTAATGGTTTTCCTTTGCCTGTGGCCTTTTGCGTGAGCATTTGAACATTTTTTTAGATATCCATCTCAACAGTCAAATCCCACTTGTATAATCTTTACTTAATCCTGTCAAAGTTTGGAAGATGTAGAATTCTTCACTTTTCGTATGAACTTCTTTCCACGGTTTTTAACAACATTCTCAAACTTTTTTACAAATAATTTTTACCCATCGTTGCGGTCTACATATTTTTTACAACGAGCGTTATGTTATACGGACGGCGAACATATTTGACGGAGAGAATTTAAGCAATACGTGGGAGTATCGGGGTTTGTTTCGTCGCAAAAAAGCACGTATTTTTGTCGTTAAATTGATGGTATTGCGCACAATCTCTCGTCGAGCACGCATACGTAATAGGATCTCATCAACGACGAGATGATACAAGTTTTAGGAGTAATCGCTCCGACTGGCAAGAAGATACTACAAGCACTTATTTGTAAAGTAAACGGCGGCGCTGATTCGCATTCGCCCGGAAAGATTTATAATGCGTTCATTCGCTGAACGGGGCCATGTTATGGAAGTTTGTTTCTGAAATCGCGCTTCATAAATCTGAAATAATTGCTTTCTTATACCGTTTTCTATCGTCGGCGCGCCGAAAGATACACGCCATTGAATCGACGGCACGATTAAGAAAACTGTAATGGCTGCGCGACGAAGCGCAAAAGCACTCCATCAATGTCCTACGAAATGAGGGGGTCAAAACATATTCATAGAATACATAGATATTATTTCTTGTTACGTAACTGCTCTGTGTATCTTGTGCCCTTCAGGATCTATTCCGATCTGTCATAGCTCAACGCACGCGACGCATGGAAACACACAGAAACATGTTTCCCTGTGTCGTGTGCGTTTTCGGGAAACACGGTTTCGGGCGCAACGTTTCCGAGATCAAATATGTATGATTCCGTGTTTCTGCGTTTCCCTGCATCGTCGTGTGTGTTGGCTTGTGAACGCTCGGTTTTACCCGTGGGAATGGAAACATACGTAAATTATCAGACTTGGAATTTTAAGTGAACTTGTATATACGTTTCTAAATAGAACGATCGTTCCTTTTCTTCACTTGAGAAAGTGAATGGTGAGTGAAACCACGTGTGCGCACGTCGTCAAGAAATATCGGCTTTTGGTATTTTCGTTTACTCCGCCAAGTGTTAGATTTACGCAAATCGATTAAATAAATATTAAAAAAACATCGAATTCGTATCGTATTCAGCGCGTTCTCGAATAATGCGCTAAAGCTTCAGTGTTCAGGGTTGGAAATGATGCAGACCATTGGCAGTTTTTATTACTGCGACGCAGATATTCATGCAAAAATCATACCGATTATCATGGAGATCAGTGAATATAGAAATGACCCCACCCATTTTATATCTCAGTGCACTTAAGTTACGTGGATAAATGAATACAGATTGACTGACATTTCCAGTACTTTCGCATCACATCAGTTCTCAAACAAATAAATAGCTTTAGCAGTCACAATATTTGTACCAAATCTGTGGTGCCCCTTTATCTTAATGTCTCATCACTACATATATAAAAAATCGCATCGAGAGCAGCATTCATTTATTTCACTTATTTGAATATCAATAACCGCGAATGAAATTAATTCGTGTTGAAATGGAGTAGGGAATTCCCCATGGTATAAATCGTAGTTTCAGTATGGTAAATATTATGGTGGCCACATTTGCCACAATTGAGCCTCAATTATGAAAAAAGTATGACATTCAATATCTACCAAATTTTTTTTACATATTCTAATTTTCGTTTTAATGCTCTCGTTAAAACCAGCTTTTCGTTTAACGAGGCGTCAGAACCGGGAAAGGATTGGAATCAAAACAAAAAGTTTATTCTAACGTGTAGTTAAAGTAAAGTGTAGAAAGAAAAAAATGGAGTGGAGATTGATTATCATATTCACTTCTTTTTGAATTATGTGGCTCGAATCAGCCATCATAGAATATTGCGTAAATGTAAAGAAAAATATAGCATGCAGTATATATCTATGTGCATCGATACATCGAAGTACGATTAATATGAAAACTGATTTCTTCGCTTTTTACGATATGTATTTTTCATTTTTCTGATTTTTAAAGGTTGCCACTGGAGCCTGAACAGCTGGATAACTGGGCGAAAGTCTGTTATGAAAATAAGGTACATCCCTTCTTCTTGTTTTGGTTTTGTTCGAAATAAATATGTTCTAGATGAAAATGAACCAGTGAGAAAATCACATTTGCGAAGAAATATATATTATTCAAATTTCTTTAAACTTTAATTCTGCCCGGGTGTAATCATCTTACTAAACAGTCTAAAAACCTTAGGATGTCTTTTTCAGTTCTCTCCCCCGAAAAAAGCCTTTATTTATAGATTTTAGAATGTTTTGTTTTAAAATTCCGATATTCCAGTGTCAGAGAATTTTTCATCATTTGTTTTTTCGCCGTGGGAGCACGACAAGTTGCGCACCTAAACAACCATTGACTTGTCATTCAACTGCGGACCTAACTACGAATGGATTTATTTGCTGGTTCGTAGGAGAAACAGGTAATTCTACGCTCCCGTCATCTCCTGGCGCTGTCGGTAAATATTTCTGTTTCGGGTTGCTGTTAACCAGATTTCCACCGTGGCAGTCTTTCAATAATTGATTGACCAGGTGATATTGACTAATCCCGTATGTCTTGTAGGCGAGAGCGAGAATTTAGATCGCCGTCGAGACAACAGCCAGGGACCTTATTCGCTAAACGCCTCGCAGGTTTTGCGTTGCCAGACTATTTTTTTTTAATGAAAATCATTTGCGTTGCAAAAGTCTTCGCAATTTATTCATTACATTACTCAAACTGTATTGCGAGTTGATAAACCTTTGACAAATAACATACATATTGACATATTTACAAAGATGGAAAAAACACATCACAGTCCAAAAATTCCGGACTAGCACAGTAATCGAATTGTTCTAAAGAGGTTTTTGAACATACACCCAATTTGTTTTACCCATTAAACTTATGAATTTCTTGGTCATATAGATGTTAAGGTGAATAAGGTACCGAATAGTATAACAAACGATACAATGATCCACGATTCTGTCAAAAACCTATTCGGAGTTTCGGAATTATCTACAGCAGAACGATATTGAGTTATTTTCGCAAGTAGACAACTTAATTGAGTGATTCCCACATTTTGAAAGTGATTTTCATTGCTCCATTTCCTTCATTATAGAAGCGCTATGATATATGCATTTTTCGTTCATGATAATTGCTTAATTTGTCATGAATATTTCAGATCGAAATATCACCAATTGAAACTTCAATTCTCTATTTCCAATTAAATTCTTCCAATGCCATGCATTATTAGCGCGAAATGAATACAATTTGAACGAAAATCATGACGAATCCAATTAATTATTTACTTTCCACTGAATTGGTACAAGTTGTCTTTGACGATATAGTTGCGAAAAGTTGATTGCTATTCCCTTCATGTACGCATATGAAATATGATTTTATCAAAACTAACAATATATTTTCTGTCGAGTAGATAATTTTCCATGATCCGCCATACGCCAGGTTATAAATCAGCACAACGCAAAAAGTTCTTGCTCTCAAAAATGAAAACGTTCAATGGATTTATTTTCTCCTTGATTCACACCCGAAAGCTGACTGATTTTTGAATGATCGAAGTTCAGTTCACTCTACGAGCAAGTTCAGATGATTGCTCGTAGCTTCAATATTTATCTTTGCATTTTCACCAGTCGAATCAACATTGCACCACGGCAAGTGTTCCGACTCGATTCTGGATTTAGGGCAGTATTGAAGTCGACAAAAAATCTGGAAGATTTATTCAAATTCTAAAAAGGTGCAGCATGAACCCCGATTGGCCTACGAGGAATTAGCGTGCTGGATCTTTTCAATTGAAGTCTGTATAAACCCACGAGGAATGTTGGTTATAAAAACAACAACAATAAGTTCGATAATGCCACGATAAGAAACGTGGCGAGCATAATCATTAATCAATTGGCTACGATATCATCTGCGTGTTGAATATTAGTGGGAACGGCGCGAGTGAAGCCTTCGGGCTTATCATATACATGTTCCTCTGAGGAAATAGTTCTTCCTGTCGTTTTTATCGCTTTGATTCGTCGCCGCCGCCGCGATCGGGTCGCGTATTCGCTATAATTCACGACATTACGATAACCTTCACCGCTGTGGGCATCGCGCCGTACCGATAGTTTTACGCGGACGAAACTTCTCAAGCGACTGAATATAGCGTTGATTTCGTTAAAACCGGGGCGCGGTGGAGAAAAAAATGCGCGCGGTCTCAAATTTGCTGCCGATGATTGCCATTACGGTCTCATTGATCGAATAATTTCCCATGTGTTTATACACTGGAGTAGCACGCAAACTAGTCCCACATCTTGTTTAGCATGCAAGAAAGTTATTATCTTACACAGGGTCTGTATCCTGTCCCTCCGGGCGCATTTTATTGAGATTCCGGGAATGCGGATGAATTCCGGTTGGAAAATCGACGCCGCTGTGGATATCGTTTGTATATCGGTTGCTGGTAAATCAACAGCACAACACGCCCAAACTGCCCGCAATTCACCTTATTAAACTACCCTGATGCTGCAAAACCGATCACTGCGCTAAGAATTGGACTATGGTTAATCTTGTTGACGTTATAATCATATTATTATGATTGTCAGGGAAAGGAAATATTTGTCACGCTACTCCTCTTAGGTCGCCGCACCTACGGCATATGCGTAGAATGTCCTAAGGGATTAACATTTTTCGATGTCCAAAAAAGCCAGAGAAGCAGTATTTTCTACCTCTCAGTGACGTCACAGCATTTCAGCGATTTCATACCGACGCTATGAGCGGGTACTCAATGTATTGCCTAAAAAGTTAAATAGGTACACACAAATTAACGCGAACTTCGTTAAAAATTCGTCAGAAATAGGTTTGAGTGACTTGAAATGGTCGTTGAATTTCCTGCTTTGATCTGTTTCGAAAAAGTGATACCTACAAATGACGGAGCAGAAGAAAGGGTTGAAGTGATCATCGTATATCAGAGGTTCGCCGAAGAGGGTTCCTCAACGAGCGTGTTGAGTCAACAAAGAACGTGGTAAATTTTCGGTCAACGACGCTGTTTATGCTAGTTTTACGACAACTGCGCTTTTTATTGCCGGGTTCAGGTGAACAGGTGTTCCTGGGAATGAAACAGTAGAAATGTCGTCAACCGCCGCTAAATGAATGCATCATGAGCTCTCCGGGAAGGAAATGATGACATTGTAGACGCTGTGCCATCTTTGTTTATTGCGATCTCTGCCGGAAGCTTATCTGCATGAACTTTCCATGGCTTCTTCGTATACATATTTTTATCCGAAGATTTTTTGTTAACATTGTCTGACAAAAGAAGAAAGAACTTAGCTGTCTGGACGACGCTCGTTTGAAGTCAACGACTCGGAACTACTATACTGAATCGAAAATTTTCATACGGGAAAGATGAAAGCAAAATATGAACTGTTCAAGTCATGGTGCCACGTTATCTAAATCAAGGGATCTACTATCTTCAAACTCAAAAAAGGTTTGGATAATAATTTATGAATGTAAGATCGACTCCTGTATGATTTCGAGTCTTTCGGAGATGCATTCGGGGTCATTTCCATTTTCATTTTCAGACTATTTTCGGAATTTCTTTCACGATTTTTACACCATGCCAAGAAATAGTGTCACGATTTTTTGTGAATAAAGGGATCTACTGTCTCCAAGCTTTGGGAATAGTCTAGGTTTATGAAAAGATAGAATTCTGCAAGAAAGTCTTTCGGAGATGCGTTGGCTTTTCCTTTTTCAGACTGTTTTCCGAACTTCTTTCAAACTTCGATTTTTTATATTTGCAAAAGAAATCTTAATCTCAATCTTTCAGTATTGGGAATCGCTATAAGTAATCTCCGAGCTCACTGGCGAGCTCAAACGAATCCTGATCGTCGCCATAGGCAGGACGTGGATGATGACGAGATCGCTATCATTAGCTTCTCCAATACCGCAACAGTTTGCCAAACAATCCTTAACTTACTTACAGAGCGTGAGCATTAAACCGGTTTTCATCATCGAATATGCGGACGTGTATTTACCCATAAATTAGTCGCACTGCCGATATGAATATTGCATGCATTATACGCGCGAGATTGCGTGCCGGGGTTCCAGCGTTCATCGTCCGTAATCAATCAATGATAGTATCGATTTCAACTGATCGATCGATAATTTCGTCTCGTTCGACAAGGCTGAGTGTGGCTTCGTGTTGTTTTTCGTGATCAATCAATGCTTATTAACGTCACACGGCAAACTTGTCGCAAAAAGCCGCACTAAAAACTCGGTCGTTACTATGGCTCTATACGATGTGGACCCATCCTCAATATATTTATATATTGATACTGACATTTACGAGGCTTTAACTCTTGGTTTGAACTTGGCAAAATCAATCTAATAATGGCAATTAAATTGATGATTTTATTACGAAAGAGAGTCTACAGACAATTCTGGTGCTGTAATTTCTGTGGTACTGCTATGGTTGATAGCATGTCATCGTGAAAATGTGTATTTTGAACATCTGCAAAAATTCAAGGTTTATCGAACCATTCAGGCTCGTAGCGTGACTGAGTTTTATGGGCGGTTCGTTTTCCTTTTCGAAATTTTTTCTAATCTCCGCAAATCTATTTTCCAATAGCGAGACTTTTTGGATTTTGGGCGGTGCGTCGTAATCCATCACACAAGAGGCCCTCCCCGCAAGCTACGGCCCTGCCTTGACTGACTTTTATTGCATTTTTCTCAACCAGTGATTTTTAGAATGGGAGCTATGGTCGTTACAAAAACTGGAACTTACGAAGTATTATTTTTATTTTTATTATTATTTATTTTTCCATTTTGAATGATAATAATCGTACAAAGTAATACAAATACAAAAATTCAAGATGGAGGGAAACATGAAGAAACCTGTTAAGGTTTATATGATATTCATGCCACCCTCGTACACCCAATCACACTCTCTTTCACACTACATTCACACTGAAAATATTTAAGTGCCAGATGGCAGAGACTGGCAAGGTTATCGAAACATTAATTGAGAAGATACTGTTTGAGAGCACGTTTAAAAACTGGAGGGAAGTATTTGTATTAAAGAAAACAATTTGCAATAATGTAATCTTTTCAAAATCTTCAAAATACGAGGTCGCCTACAGTCCGATGTGGCATACCGTTTTAGTTGAATACATATGATACGCAAGATTTATGCTGTATAATCCGATCTAGCAATGCGGTTACTACGTCAGATCAGAAAGCTCATAAAATGTAATTCAGATTCAATGGATATGAGGACTATTGATCATTTCTAAAAATGCCCAGCTTTCTCCTGGCTGGCAAAAAGCATTTCGGTGTACGCTTACGATGTGATACTTTCAAAGCGTTCTAGGGGGGCTCGTATTATTGTGTCATTCAAAACGTCAAAGCCTTGGGCATTCATACATAGTACAAGTAGATCGCCGAGGGAATAAGTGATTTCAAGGTGAAAAGGTGTGCCATACGAAAGTTTACATATACACTTAATCTATAAATCTTTTTCTCTTGTCTTGTCGTAACGCTACTCCTTGGTACAGGATCAATCGGGAAAATGCTAAAATCGCTGAGGAATTTTTTCTGTTGAACGTTCTTAGGTCCTCGAGTAACGAATAGTCTGTATGCCTATTAACGGGCGCAATGTTATCGAGAAAGGTGGGTTTTTGGCACACACCTTTTCGAGTAGATCTGTTGCCGCAGTACCAAATATTATTGGTGTCAGGTGAAATAAAAACAGATCTTATTTCAACCATTCCAAGAATTATTGTTCTATACATACTATACTACTCATTGACTTCGGAACCGACATTTCAATACCCGAAGCTATACGCGCACGTATTCTAGCGCGATAAACGCCAACTTAAAAACTGGAACTTCAAATCGACGTCCCACGGCAATTTCATATCGACTGACAGCTGACTTGCAAGGCGAAGCGTACGCTATCATAGTAAAACGTAAACTAATCCCACTTTTAGAAAAATCATTAGCCTAATGCGTGCGTTTACAACGGTTAGGTAGGTGGTGGTTGGCATTGTTTACGCAATATCTAGAAATCGAATTTTCTGTTTTCTGCGTGTGTGTGTAGGCTATACGTGTGTGTGTGTGCTCTCACTTTGAAAATAGACACCAATACACTCCCACTGGAACACCTTCAGACGGAGGGGGCTATTTATTCCTCGACCAACAATAATCTGTAACCTTGTTTTCGAAGGATATTACTACGTTCCACCTTGGAGTAATCATTTGACGAAAATGATTACTCCCGAGGTTTCACGTAGATTGGTAGTGGGCCGCTCAGATGATTCCATAATTTATCATCATGTTCTGAAAATTGCGCGTGTCCAATAAAAAGAAAAAAATGCGCACTCGCGAGAAATAGCAGCCCGTCTTTTTTTACAAATATTAAAATCCGCCCTACCACATCACGCACCGACGTTTTGCAATCGTCTTTTTATTTTTTTCTGGGTGTACGTCGTTTAGTGACGGAATTCAAAGTCGTATAACCTCCGTGAATGGCCGTAATGATTTTGTCGATAGAAATCATGTCGAAGGATGTTTCCTTTTTAAACTGATCGGTCGTCACTTAAGACGACGACGGTATCGTGAAGGTGGCGTTTTTACTTCAAAAATAAAAATGAAAATCACCCACCCAACTCTCTCCCTCGTGTCCTGAAAAAAGGAGGGAAATTGCTTTTAATTAAGCTTTTCTATTTTAAAAGTTTACAAAAATAAAATTCGCCCGCCCTCGTAACATTGTGAACAATTTCAGGATGAGAAACTAGGAATCAGCTTTGAGTGGCCTGATTAGAATTATTCGTTCGTATTTTCATCAGTGAGTGTAAGTGGGATTATTTCAAATCAATTTCTTCTGCGGGGTGTGTTCATGTTATACCATCGTTTTACATCAGAATTAAGATGGCTTAAAACTCGGCGTTGAAGTTGCTTTCCGTTTTGACATGGAAGCAAAAATTATGACCGCGACGAAACTGAAATCCGAACTCGTAAGACGCATCCGCGAATACGTCAACACATAGTGGAGTACCGCTCCAGTATACTTGTGTTGTCAGCGCGGGAAAAATTAGATTCGTACCAGTTTTAACCTGACTTCAGCGATGATGCTTGAGGTATTGATTTGTCAATCGTATTTTGCCTCTTAAAAGTACTCGAATAATCTTACATGGTCAGGGATTTATTCAATTTCCTCCGCGAGACATGTTCAATTTTCGCGTCTATTATTGTTTCGAAAGACCGTCGTTGCTGTAAATCTAGCTAGCTTGATTCGATAAGCGCATAAGGAAATATTTCACGGTACGTGGAGTAACATAGTTTTTTCTTCTATTTCCTGCTTTTTGCCTTACATGAAGCGTAATACCAGAGCGTAATATTTCGGCCCAATATTACGGTAAAAAAGATCCCACAATATACAGAATGAAATACGAGTCCGCTTGTAGACTTCCTTGCTAGTAGTTTCAACTGAAGATGATTAATAGGATAGGCGTATAGACGTTGAAATGAACTGTATCTCAAGATTTCTCGGCCCAATAGTTCATACAAATGGAATTTTTGGTGTATTCAAAATACACGATGTTCTGCATAGGAACTTTAACAAACCGCTTTTATGGGCCGAAGGTTCCGATAACTCTGGCCATATTTGATTTTCATCTGTAAAATCTGAGCGGGCATGATAGAATTAGACACCGCGCGTCATCTTTTGACTATATTGAAAAGCCACAGATTCGCGCGTTACATGATCCAAATATAGGTCACGTCGTCGCTGCCATCAGGTTCGAATCCCAGTCGAAGGAGGATGGCCACGTACGGTTCAATGTTGGTTGCATTTGGTGAATTGGTCCTAGATGACAGCCATTGGTATTCAGAAGACTGGCATGATATTGAGCTTCTAATATCTGAGACGGCCAATGTTTTTATTCAACAAAACTCGACAGGGCATTGGTACCGGAAGTGGATCGAGAGATGCAAGAAAACTGAAAACTAGAAAAAATTAATGTGCTCCGATTCTAATGGCTGGAGATGGGAAATTCTCTACACTAGAAATAAATGTAGTCGATTAGTTTTTTTTTTGTACGTAATAGCTTAAAAAGGGATGATGGAGATGATGTGGCTGATTCATCAGTGACTGATCTCTCAGTAACGGTTGAGTTGTTTCGTAAAGTCCCCGCTGCACCTCGCGAGCAGACTCCTCGTTGGCGTTCGTCTTTCATGCCGAACGGTGTAATTACGACCTCCAGTTGTCGTTTAACGATAAAATTGTCGCATCTGAAAAGCCGTCGGCATTGGCGTTTTATGCTATTTTCCGCATAATAATCGCGAGCCGTGGGATGCGAGTAGAAGCTGGCTTATAAAATGTTGTGTTCATCGGTGGCATAAAAAATCAATACGAGCCTTGAGAACAGCATCATCATCAGCAGCCAGAGCGGTAGCGACAGATAGTGTGTTATACACGGCGCTATACAGACATTATTACCTATACCTCCGGCGGCCACTTCTTCAAAACAAGAAAACGGATTAAGTAACTTTGACTTTTCTTAGCAATACGAAGGTAAGTGAATTTTGAGATGATGATCTCGCGAGTATCATGTCGGCCACGAATTTTCAAGTATTAGCCTACTCGTTGAATAGTAAATTACTGTGGTGTACGATTGAACAAAAAACATTGTTTTCGTTTGCATTTCTTGTTGAGTATGGTGTTAGTTTCTCCATAAGTTACTTTCTACAACGATTCAATATTATACCTTAATCGCTGTTCTTCGATATAAAAAAAGTAAAATTTTGTTCGTTCCTTTTCATTTCGTAACAGTTGATAAAAATAGCTCATGCCGGGCCACAAGAGGTCAGGTACGAATGGCCCCTATTTTGGGCCATAGTGCCCTTTGGGAAAGAAGAGAAACATTTTTTCAACTTCATACAATTACGCAATTTTTCCACTATGACAAGATTTTAAAATTTGAAAGATTACATTCTAGAGCGGGAAAACAGCTTTCACTTCAATCAAAACAAGTGTACCGTATATACATTATAGGATCTATATTATGGCTTAGGTTGTTTGTCAAGTTATAGAATTTTAAATCCAGTTGATGTGGCCTTTATAAAGCAAGCAATATTCAACCCCTCCCCTTTGAAAATTCCTGGGGACGCCCATACCACCGCTGTTATCTAAGGGCACAGTTTAATCATTCTGGAAAAGAATGAAATAATAAGATGCTAACCCATTAAAAGTGCTTGATACTTTTGTTCTTTGCATTCAGATATACAGTAAACTCAGACATGGCCGACTCATCTTTTTACTAACTCTATTAAAAATAAAACCATTTTCAGATTTTGTAACATTTTTTCTGATCCTCTACTCAGACCAATTAATTTTTGGTCCCCGGGTTTGTCTGGGTAAAGCGAGGTTTACTGTATTTCATTTCATTGTCACGAAATCAATTTGTCAGAATGATTCATTTCGGGTATCGTTGAACTTAATCCATCAAAAAATTGTAAATTTAATTTCAATATCTCGTATTTATGATTGATGTCACAATTACCACGGATTGAGTTCAACAGACGTAATCAAGAGATGCCAGGGAAATTTTCGGGATGGCCGAACATCCGTGATTTCCAATCTGATACCGCGAAGAATTCGCTTTCAAGAATTGAGTTTTGAACACTGCTACATTGTTCGTTGTATTATTGTTGTTGATGGACTGTTTGTATGGATCTTTTAGCCTGTCATTTAACATGCCAATTTATTCGCCTGCCACACGAGGTAACATGACCATATATGGATTTTTCATAACTAATAATCTATAATAGCATAATAGAGTATAATCTACATGTTAACGATCTATGACACCCGACGTCATTAACATCACCCTTTGACATCCTTCGAATGATGTAAATATCAATACCTTGCCATTTTGTCTGCCTTCAGTAGTTCAAAAAGGTCCTACCTATTTGCCTTTCGGCAATTTTGATGTTAGATTATTCGATGTCGAATTTACAATTATTGTGATCTATTTACAAGTCGGTGGTTTTAGGCTGGTATTAACTATTTGAATATTCAAAACGTTATGCCAGATTCTCATAGGCCAACTACGTTCATCTGTACAGGGCGTCCAAGAATGCAGCAGTTCGGAGAATTTTGCTTGCTGCGGAGACCAAATATCACAGTCAGGTAAACAATGATATCGTGGCAATTGTCATTTTACCACGCCTTAATCAAATTAGGATGGTACAGCAATGCAGAACTTTGCCAACATGAAATTGGTATGAAAATGAAGCCCATAGTCGTCACATCTAGCAAACCTAATGTAAATATTGCCGTGATATTCGGTTTCCCTACAAGCATAATAGTTGCCTTTTTCTGGGAGACCCTTTATTCATGTTTCAAAAGTCAACTTTGCTTCAATCGGAGCCGATTTACTATTCTATTTATTATTTGATGTTTACCTATTTCGAAGACGTTTTAAACCATTGATAAATATTTTATTTCATTCAAAAATAACTCATATGAATGCTTTTGTTCAATCCGTATTGAATTTCCGGCCTATTTTCATTAAACTATTGGTAATCAACAAGGTTTATCCGTGCTGCCTAGATCGTCAGTTTTTACTGAGTGGGAGTGAACTGAGCCACAGAAAGTTTTGTTTTATTCAAGGTGACCGTTCCCATTTTATCCATACTCCGACACCCTAAAACGATCTAGGAAAGGGAGGGGCACGCTGCTTTTTGCTTTCATAGACTTTCAGGGTTTATTTCGCCAATATTTAGTATACCTAGTTCATCTTAACTAAGTACCTCAATATAAAGTTATCCAGACTTTTCTCTAAGGTAAAAGTTGTATGACCATGTAGGATGTAGGAAGTTGAAAGTCACCTTATGATAAAAATCACCAGTTCCCAAAGATACGTACGAATTAAGCGGAATCGACTATTTTGAATCAGAAATTCCATCCTATTTCCTCGTCCTTCTCAGTCGTCTGAACCGTTCTTGCTTTTGGTCATATTCATCTCGGCACGGCTGATGAAGACGAGAAAAATTGTTGTTCGCTAATCCGCTGAAAATTCATGCGTCAACATGTCGTTCTACGGACTGTTGATGATGTTTTGCAATATAGAGATTATCGTTGAAAGATGGTGTGTCCTTCGATCTAACGCTAGAATTGAGGCGGCAATATCGTATTAGGTGAAAGTTCGAGAGCCGGGAAAAGCAGTGGCAGAAATTCCAGCGGACGAATGAACGCGCCAGCGGTAGAAAGATTATATCTCGGAATACCAATTCACAATCTTATACGGAATGAAGTATCATTAGCTAATCTTGACAAAGAACCGGAGCGTACAGGGGCAAGAAATGGACGGTCGGTCGTCTGTCCGGAAGTACAGTTGATTATAGCAGTATGCAATGATTAATTTGGTGCTGGCTGTTGCCTGAAGATCAGACAGAGAAAGAAGATCAAGGATCTACTGACTGGGCAGAGCCAATTTATAAGACCGTTTAATGCGGCGGACTGTCAAATCAATTTGCTAGAACATAAACTTGTTCTGAGTAATCCTTAACCCTTTATTAGCCACAGTTTTCCTCCCGGATGATATGGCAACTGCGATGATTACAGGATGTTGAATAAGTAATAATAGTCCGAGCAATAGGGTGTTGCGTTTACTAAGAACTTGTCCACTGTTGAGGGAAGTAATATCTTATCGATACGGATTGAAGTTTACAATTGCTTAAGTAACACGCGGCACGTTTTATGATCAGTTTGTTTTTCTAGTGATCTGAGAAAATGTCCACACCGAATAACCTGATATTATTGATCGACACGAGCGATGATTGTAATAAGAAGGTGCAGTACGCTGAGATTACTGAAGTAAATGATTTACTGGAAATAAAAACGAGGCATTCAGTGCATTAGTTAGTGACCCTTTATAGCTAATTGCGATGTTCTCTGTCGATTGTGTGCATGTCTGAAAATTTCGAAGCATCATCACACACGCATGTGCAGAAGTAAGAATAAACATTTCGACATTCCCGGGAAGAATCGATTTTCGCAAAATGGCCATCTTGTTTAGTGCACCAGAATATTGCGGACTGATTATTCAAGTTGGAAGTCCTGTATTGGATTTGCATGGAGCGACATCGTGTCTCATACACTGTGCAAGTCCTAAGGACGTCATCGTGTCGACATAAACCAACGTCGAGATGGTGATCTCGTTTTTGCCCTTTCCATTGTCTTAAGGCGTAATTGATATTCGCCCGGTATTGTTATCGTTATCGTACAGGTAGGCGAGATCTAGTTTAAGATGTTTGTTCGACTGTCGCCTACGAACGAGATGCCGTTGCATTAAAGATGAATCACCAGGAAAGGTATCTGGAATAAAACTCGACGGTTATCGGTGCGCGTTTGAATGTCCTCGTTTCTTGAATAATGGCTTCTTTCCAGCATTTGAGTCAGCCGAGGTTTATCGACGGTCAAATTCAAATACTCAAACAGATCGATAATTCGACGTAGCGCCGCGCTGCCAGCCGTTTACGAAAGAGCAGCATCCGACTACAACGTGGATGAAAAATTTAGTGGAGGAGGATGAAGGAGAAAGCAGACTCCATTTCGTTACGGGTTGAACGTTTTATTACCCCACATAGTTGTCGACATAATCCTGTCCTATAAACACGATCAGTCCTTCTTCACGGCATGAAAACAGTTTTGGTAGTTGCCATTTCCATGGTATTCATGAGGGATGGTTTGTTATCGGTGGCTTCATGGATTTTCCATGCTTTCGAGTCAATTCAATGGCTTTCTAATTCAAGTTTGCCCTAAAAGCACTGATGGTTGTAAGTCTAGAACTACTGAATTATTTATTCGTTCCATAGCAAGTATTTTATACACGGGGTACTGCTCCCTGTTTTAGTGTTTTAGTTAGACACTACTGCCGGGTTATAACGTAACATACAGAACATGCTAACAGGGTTTTAAATCAGCAACCAGCCATTCCTCGATCTGCTGATCAACCAGCGTGAGGCCTGATTGCTTATTTTTATTGAAGCTTTAATTATTGATGAAGTAAAGATAAATAGATACTATTGATTGGTTTATCATTAAACCCATCAATGAGGAAGATTGAACGGAAGCACGATGTTGGATTTCGATCAAACAATCGCTGTATAGCCATTGATGGATTTAATTACCGTACCCCGCTACGCTTTCTTGCTGGGTTTTTCGGAAAAGAAGAAAAACCCGTACAGATTTTCACTAGACAAATCAATGCACGTTTCGAGTTTGTTTACTTGGGATTTTTGGTGATAAATTATTCAATACTTACATAGCTACACGGATGAAGTGCTTTGTCTATCATCTTTTCATTATCTCCTCTGGACTTCAGTTTATGTAGGTTCCCTGGAAATACATCAAAATGTTTTTTTTATATATATGGATTTAGAGTCTGGTGAATTTCTAAAATGAATATTGTTGACCGCAGGTAAACTACACTATCGGACCTAACAACAGCTACTAATATTATCTGAGGGTAGTTTCTTAATCCATTGAGACATCAATTACCCCATGGTCTCTAGAGTCCATGATTACCCTAAAAATGAAAAATAACTACCTATTGTAGAGTAGTTCCTACTCTTTCAAAGAGCTCAACTACTTTCAAAATGATATGATCTCAAAATACTTTCAAAATCAGAATAATTTCTAGTTCATTTTCAATTTAGCTACTATTTTCTATGTCAATTTTTCCATTTGTGGTGAAAAGAGTGGAATACAATCAGAGATACAAGATAGAAAAAAACTATTCCAAATGGATATGCTGAGTGGTGTGAGGTCTACACGACTGGAGTTAGTGGATTTATATTATCAATTTTGTTCTACAGTAAGCTAACTGAGGAGAATGGCAGATAGCGTACCATTTTTTATGACACGAAATGGATTCTCCAATACTCCGGAAATTATCAACCCAATTCGCTAATGCCCACTTAAAGTTCATATTTCTCAACAACTGTTTAGTTAGCTCCGTCCGGATATGCTTTTAAAAAACGAAATGAAAAATGTCCACTAACAGAGGATAGATTTTGAATCAGTCGTAATGCAAAATGGGAAATTCATGCCGTCATATGAATCCTGTCATTCTAATAAGGCGGCTGGCTATATTAGTTATGTATTAGCACCGATTTTATTTCATGAAGCTACTCCTTCATATTCACAGCTCGGGAAAAAGGTGTGGCTAATTTATTTTCTATTGTCATGGCAACTATACCTTACCAGAAAATAATAATCGGCGGTATGGATTTTTAAAAATTAGCTGATTTGATGATAATTGACTGTAGTTGGTTGCATTGAGTGATGGACGCCTTCAATTAGTAGAATGGTAAATCTTTTGGGGATATTCTCAGATGAATGTGATTTTTGCTTTGAAGAAACTTATTCTTCGGGGTAATGCGCTGATAGGATAACTTCGAAATGAATACGACCATTTCTATGGTTGGTTCGGAGGAATACATTTTTGGTTTAGATATTCAATTACTTCTGGGAATCTGTCGCCGGTCGCATAGTCTGGGGTTAGATTTAAGGTCAATCTAAACATCTTGGAACCAGTAATAAGATTTGATATTCAATTTAAGTCATGGCTCAAGTAATGAAGTTTGGTAATCCAAGTTATATTACTATAAACCAGCCTGCATGGGTCTATGTCGATACAAAGAATGGCACAATTCCTGCAGTTTTATGTAAGATGGAATTATGTTCGTCCTTTCTACTATGCGTGTATAAAGTTGTTGCCATGAATGAGGGCAGAGTGAGGGTGATCTCGTTTAATCTTTTTACTGAATAATAAAAGTCAATTGGTCGCAAATGTTTTCTAATCGCAGAAAGTACTCTTTCTACAGGATGTTGTCGGCGTTATTATAGCGTAGCACTTGATGCGAAATAGGCCGTGTAAGTAGCAATATAAGTCTACTACGTCAGCTTGTGGTGACAGCCAGTCTGTCTTCGGGAAACATGCCAAATTAACCTGTTTTTGCCACAGCTAATTTCGGTTTGTGTATCTGCCGGATTCGCGATATTGTTTTCTTTGGCCTAATTACGGGACTTTGGGATCTTTTTCCCCCCTGGTAGTTCGTATCCGTTGCAAGTCCTGTAAATTATTCCATCATAATTTATGTCAGAGATTCGTATTCCCAAATGACGCTGAAGCGTTTGTCTCTGCCAGTTAAATAACTGATATATTTCCGCAATTTCCCTTGTCTTAGTCCAACTTCTCTACATCTTCGCTTGTTCTCAAAGGACTTTATTCTTTCTTTGCCGACTATAGTCAGTATCTAGTGGATTATATATTAACAATTTATGTATAAGCATTTAATGTTTCATTTGTGTGTACATCTATGATAAAGCATATATATATATATATATATATATATATATATATATATATATATAATGTGATGACCACCACTGCGCATCGGAGTCTGGAGTCAGAAATGCTCGGAACCGGCGTGGCGTGACTCACCCTGGGAATCCGACGGTCATCTGTTATAGTGCAGTCTAAACGTGGCAATGGCTCCGCGGAGACTTTCCGAGCTGTTGCTCGTTGCTCCGTATTATTATTGGGAAATGTTTCATCATCGGAGACACCGAGCTGCTGCTGCTGGTGCTGGTTTATCACAGCAAATAGCCGGCATGTATTCAACATATTCGCTGGTGTTATTGTGGATATGCATATGCATTAGCGTAATTGTAATTGAATGGGGATTTGTTGGAGTTCTCTTGTATTTAATTACTTCACCTTAGGCCTGCAGCAATTATCGGATGCTCAAACGATTCATAGCTCTATGTCCATAGTGCATATTGATATTCGTTTCAATATGAAAGCCGATAAAATGTTGTTTTTTTTTCCAACAAGGCAATAAAGGTGTAATCCAGTATATCAAAGCATTAAGGGTGTAGATGTGTCTTACTTCAGTTGCTCGTGTTTAGATTTATGGCCTGAAGTTTGGATGGAAACTTTTTTGAAAGAGGTAAAGAATTGATTGTTATTGGTGTAGATCATTGGGGAACTTCCAACGCTACTGCAGCGGCAATTCAGGATTCCACTCATGGCAAGCTTAAATTCGCCAGGTTCACTAGTAGTAACTCAGTCTTCAGTAATCAATTTCTTCTACATTTTCAAGTTCTTGCTATCATTTCTCTTTCATCTTTTCGTTTAAACGTCGTGGATTAATTTTTCGAAAAAAACAATGTTCTCGTGCGTAGGCGGCTCGATGAAACAATCCATTTTTCGCGCCAAATATAGACAGCGAAATAAACTACACAAAGCTCTATTTGAATTTGTCTACGAAAATCGATTACGCAGTTTATGATGGTAGTATTTCAAGTCGAATGAAAGCATCATCAAATTCAACTACAGGCGATTTGTTATTTATTATCGGTAGTCGTCGCGGTTTTTTTTCCGCCGTGAAATCGTTTGATTCGTTTTTAATCGCCACGACGAATTTCACGAGTCGAAAATAGATCATCTCTGTCATCAACGTCGTCGTCGTTGTTTTTGTCGTGTATTTGTCTCGCGGGCGAAAGTCGCGTGACGTCATTTCTTCGTAATCGCAACGCGTGCCAAGATGCGGAGCAATACTATTCTATAGATTTGTTCGTTTACTACGACGGGCTTATCGACTGCCATATATGGTCGTTTATCCTTTCTTTGAAATGAAACCTGTTCGTATAAAACGTTAGCGCTTTCCGTGGATGAAATCATTTTCAAAGCACACCTCGTAAAGGTAATGTCACACGTTTCCCCATTGATACTATTTGAGAAATTTTCTTTTAGTATCTGTTTTGTCTTCATCGTATGTGTACACTTATTTTCTTGAATTTATGTATTTTTCTTTACGCTTGTTCTATCCTTTTAGCTTTTTGGTTAATAGAAGGTTTCGGCTGGTTCTTACAGCATTATGGACATTACGTCGTATGCCATCAGAGCTGCCAATTGTTCCTGGTTTTCAGTATTTGTTACTCTTTTATAACGAGAAATACTGATTAGATTTGTTTGATGCATACAGAAATATGAAAGATGTTACTGACGGTCTTAGTGTTGATTACTGATTAATTTGAACATTTCCTTTCAAATTTCAATGAAATGTAACTGAAAAAAATTCAACTTGTTACTGATAGCACTTTTCAGAGGTTGGCAGCCGTGTGCCATCAAACTCCTTTTCAAATTTTGCTACAAGTGTTGTTCTGTCTATGTTCAGCGTTAATCATTAAATCGTAATTGCTTTTTTAAAAGTATTGACACCGAGACAGGTAAGTAACGCGACGAATTAACAGTGGTTTTATTGTGTTTATAAATACGATCCCGTCTCCGGCAGTCGACGACGATGCCTGAATCGAAATTTCGGAGAGACAATTTCTTTTCTCGGGGCGGATATTTGAAAACCAATACATAAGCGTTGATAGAAATTGATCCGTTTAAGTCATGCACGAAATTGTCGTCGAGTCTCCGACGTTTAAAACGAGAACGGAAGAAATGGAGTCGCGTCGTCGAAGTGGCAGCAAGAAGCGACCGAGTACTGCTTCTCGTTAGCAATCAATGAATGCTAATTAAAGAGTTGTCCGCTTATATTGGCAATTACCTTCATTTCTCTCTACATTTCTCGAAGACGCGTAAGTCCCAATCTATCTCTATCCGTCTACCTTATAAGATTTTTTGCTTCGGAGACGTTTATTCCCGCACGCTACCCACCACCCGGTGTTTGTTTTTCAGCTCTCTCTCGCTCTCTCTATGCGTGGCCGGAGTCGCATCAGTCATTTCGAATGACAATCTTAGTTTTCATTACTTACAGTCTAAACGGAGTAACCCGAGTTACTGTCTGTGAAAGATGGATGGATTCGTTGTAGAGATAGCCAGTGTTCACGGGATGAAAACTATCTTCACGCGATTATTCAATACACGCCGGCTTAACCATACTGAATTGCGCATTTTTATTCATTCTGTCTTTGAAAATCTTCTCGTGTCTGAAGCCGCTGTTTCACAATACACTAAAAGGAAGTAATCATCGCGGATGGGAATTCTCAATTGTAATCTCTTCAAAGCGTTAAATTGGATATTTTTTCTAGCCGATGGTTCAAAAACGATTTTTAGTAGTTGTTCAGTTTTTGTCAGTTCTCCACTGTTATGCGATGATTGTTTACGAATGCCGCCCGCGACTGAGGAACATGTTCCTGATCGATCATGATTTCACGCTATTGAAACCCAGTTTGCTGAACCTGATCAGATTCCCGGTCACATCCGTTTTGTATTCGGAGCACTGAAATTCTGCCGAATAATTGGTTTCTTCTGAAACTATCTGATTAGCCATTCAATGAACTGAGTTTGGGGCTGCTCACACTCAACTTGGAGACAACCGCTTGAAAATTAATGGCCTGCGGCTCCAAAGAGAGTGTCACTTTATTGAATGACGTTTTCTTATTTTAGTTTTCCATTTCTTTGTATCGTGTCATCAGCTTTTAGAAATATCTACACCTGTATCACTGCTTATTTCATCAGCTGAATCACAAAGAGACTACTAAAATCTGCGTTCAGATTTTTGCTGTAGGGCTAACACGCATCTATTATATTTTCGTAGATTTATTCGTTTTCGATATTTACCAAATGTTCATCGCTGTGATGGAAGAAGAGTTAAATCGATCAAACTTCATGGAATCTCAAACTGAACTTTGTAGCTGTATTTCTAAAAGAAGCTTCAATAGATATAAAAATTTTGTGTATTTGTTTTTCTCATAAAAACTGCAGTAAAACTAACTATATACACTTCGTACGTTTTTTTTTTGGTCCATTGCAATAATTCAATGCTTCTTGGACGTAAGCAAAAAGACCCATGTGGTATGGACTACACAGCTATTAGCTGTCTGGCTTCTATAACACCATTGAAGGCATGAAAAGATCAGTGGCCATTTCTTCTGCCGCCGAAGCCGAGTCGATACGTATCTCGGCGAAGCCAATGGACTCCTTTTTAGCGACGAGAGACACAATGAAATCAGATGATCGATACTTCCGATGCGTATTTGCGTGGCATTGATGTTCCTACGTACAATTCAATGACGAAAATAGATTACCGTCCGGAATGCTTTAAACATACATCGAATCTCCTGTACGCTTATATATGGTATGGGATCGAGGATTCATGTACCAGTATTCGTAGAACTTCATCTTAACGTAGGTGAATTGCGCGGATTCTGTAAGTACCGATAATCATCTTAAACCTCTCTCCGACGGAGGCTGTCTATATGTATATACCTGTTGCAGTCACTATTCCATCTCTCTCGAGGCGTACGGCTGCATTAACGGCGCGCTCAAATACTGATGCTAATTCTCGATAGACGTCAAGAATGTACACTGAAGTGGGTGGACACCCTTGCCTCAGAATTGCCGATAATCCACGACTAACCGGAAATTGTATCGAACTGCGATATCGAACTCGCAGCTAGATCTAAAGATGCATTAAAGCTTTCGCATATTGCGTCGATAGCTCGATATCGAATCCTATACTCCTTCAATCGGTAAATACGGTACATAGTCAAAACTACTTCGAAACACCGAGTTGAGATCGAGTGAGATTTTCAGAACGAAAGCCGAACGGCAATTTCACATCCAATAGTTAGCAATCGAATGGGTTCATAGTTGGTCTAAATGTGTGCCTGATATAGCCTTAAAACCATAGAATCGACTGATATTGATTTAAAACGGTGGCAGATATCTTAGATGATATTACATGTTCTTTATATATATACACGTAAGGTTTCCATGTTCATAATAAGACATTCATGTTTTCGATGGTGTTATTGGTCACGTATATTGTATGACATGTATCAACGGATGGCCTATAATTAGGTGTCGATGATTACCGACCGAATTTGGGCGGAGACCTAAATGATTGTTGGTCATAAGACGGGTGCGTAATTAAACTTCGAGCGATGAATTTCTGAATAATTAATTTGGATTAATTAAAACCCTATTGCTCTATACGAGGAAATTGAGTTACTGATGAAAATTACCAGGCTACTGTGTGTGACTTTGAAGCCCATTCTGGATTTCTGGGCGATTTGTTGCCGATTTCCGTTGCTAGGGACAAATCCGGGTCTCGAAATTGAAAACTTGGCAATAGGGAGAAAAGCGATGGAGCGAGAAAAAAACAGTAGGAAGTTGTATATTACGGGTGAGAAACTCATCTCGTATGTGAGCTGGATTTGGAAAACCGTTACTCTCAACCGAGTAGCAATCAGCGGAGGAAATGGACCAAAAATATCCGTTATGCGGCCGCATTTCGAATAATTTCCGTCAGCATCAATCCGGAGCCAAACCATTACGCGTAGCACGGTGTGATGAACTGAAGCGTCACGCGTTGACCACGGGTCATCTGATTCACATCCCGCTGTCGCGATTACATATGACAGGTCCTCGGCGAACTTCCGACAACGGTCTTACGCCGAATGGTTGATATCATTAGCAGAATATATGGATAATCGATAACGCCATATTTTCGGAAGAATGGCTCTTTGCATGGAAGCTAAGTTGCTATAGTTGATGTGATATATAGGAGAAAGGTGATGAAAGGTTCAAGCAATCAGTTGTTAAGTTGTATTTGCATATTTCTATTACCTGCTGGTACTTTCAAGCTGCATTTCCCAAATACTAGGAAAGCTTTGGAAAAGTTGTTGGAAATCTAGATATTGGACATCCAGGTTAAAGACATATACTGAGTGAAGAAAAATCTTGAGGATAGGAAAGTGTCTTCTAAAGCTTTAAGTATTCTCAGTAGTATGGGTATTGGCACAGCCAACTGGGGCTAGCCACATTAGCTGTTAGCTCGATAAGTTGCCGAGTTAGTTGTGCAAGAAACCATATATAACTATACTACTGAATACTTACAGCTAAGACACTTTCATTTTTCTCAAGACAGTTTTCTTCACTTGAGAATATATGTCTTCAAACTGGAAGTCCAATATACTACTATTTTCTAATCCTACTTTTCTGGTCAATACACTACGCTACGACCTATGCTGGTGAAAATTCTTGAAAATGTATAGATACATGAAAAAGAGGTTATAAGACTTATCAATTGTTAATGATTCAGATAGATCTCCTGTGTGGATATATGAAGACTGTGACTACCGGTTTGCTATTCAATGGTAGACATTAGGAACTACAGAACTCGCATTGTCATACGATGCTGAGAAGGGAAACCGTTCTCATCCTGACAATATACATTAAAAACAAGGGAAGCATAGTATCATTTATTCTTGCAAAGTATGATTTCCTTCATGGTCCAAGATAAACGAGACCATTACATCATACGAAGTGTATAATTTTTATCAGAAATGGAAACCGAGCCTGAAGCTGAATGTTGAAGATGAGTGTTTTAAATAACGTTAGCTCACAAGCGATAACTAGTCCTTCTACGTAATTTTGTTCATGGTTTTCGTCAGCCATGCTCAAAGAGTGGTAGTTCTGAGCGCAGGAAATATGATTACTGAGTATAATGAAGTGTTAGAAGATACGAGCCAATGTTACGATGCATCATGCTGAACTGATTCCGGACGACGGCACTGGCAAAAATGCGATATGCAAACGATGGCAGTCGGTTTCGTGGCAGACAGTGTTTTAATGGAGATAAATTGTGCCGGACAAATTTTCATCGGCACATCGAGCTAAGAATTGAGAATCGCATCCGATGGGATTTCTAAATCAAGTGCGGCTCTGACTGTAAATGCTGTATTTGATGGAAAATCCTGTCAAACCTGATGTCGCTATTAATTCTGACTTCTCCATTATATACATTCATGGATACGAATTTGTATCACGCCACGCGATTTGACGGCCATTGCTTCATCTCTGATAAACTAGTTCGATTCTACCATTTTTATGCAATGATTGATTCAACCATGAATGTATTTACTCTGTCTTTTCAGAAATATAACAGTACCGGTCCGATCGTTCGTTGAAATATACCGCAGGATTTAGCTCAATACCAGTCAGAATCCGGTGAGTAGCGATTCTGTTTTGTATTCATGTCAATCGTCGCTGTGAGAACCTTGATGAAATTGTCTCTATTGTTGAATACGCGAAAAAAGCCTGATTTGAATTGCTTCGTCTTCTTAGCATCTTAAGTCCATCGACTAAATGTGTCAAACTTGCAAAAATGTTTGCAATGCAGCAAATGTGCGCGCTAATGGAAGCTTGTTTTTATGAGGAAGCATTTAGGCGCCAAGAAAATAAATACCACTGCTCGAGTTATCCACAAAGTAACCTGATCAACAAAATTAAGTCTTACCAATTCCACTGTAAACTAATTCATAGATAGACAATGATGGGGGCACGCTGGGGGGAGGGGGGGGGTGATCTAGTCGGGTGACTAAATTTTTGGTAAACTCGCCTAGTGTTTCAGGAGTTTTAGGTGGATCCTCCATTGGAAAGTGGAAGTATGGTCGAGAACAGAATAATCGCTGATACCAAAACTTCTGATTTTGTCACTTGTGCTTTGTAACATGTATAATTGATTACAGATACACGCGCATATATGTATATATCAACAGTAGCTATTACATAACTAGACGGAGGACTGAGAAATGATTACATGTGGCTACGAATTGGCTCTGAATTGCTGATGTCCCGGAGGATCAGTGCTGGCGAACTCATGCGCACATCATGGAGTCATTAGCTAACATTAAAAACTGATTGTTGCATAATGCATTAACTACTTCGGCCACACACAAAACCACAAACTGTGTTGGATCTCATATAATATTACTACAAAATGCATAAAATGGCGGAGATTACGATACATTCACCATTAAAAAAAATCACACTTATGATCTTAGTATAGATATCGCCTTACTTGTTGGCATGATATTTGGTATTATCTTTAAACAAGAAAAATGACTCGAAAGTTGATTGACACTTGAAAAATAACACACATATACTGCTTAATATTGTCGACATTATATAATGCATTATAAATTATGTATGATCAAGGATCAATAATTGAATTGAATTGACTCTATTGACCCCTAGTCTTGCCCAGATATATTGATTACGTAGTGCACACCCTCACACAAATTCACAAACCTTTTTACTAGTAATTGAACTTGGGGGAATAAACTGTACTTTTAATCATTATAACATCGCTACAGTTCTTCAGGCTATTATCTTTCTGCTGCCATGACATGATGGAAAACCATGCGTTTTGATCAACTTTTATCTTCAGATGTTGTATTCGGTTCCATCATTATACACGTAGAATTATTTGATATATAGAAAGCGTTCCTATCAAAACTGTCTCGTATTTGTTGCTATTTGAAACTCTTGTGACCTTCGCAATAATAAGCTCCATCCATTGCTATTAGTGAAATATGTATTAGACTATAACCTTATTGTAACTGACTGAGTACAGCACGTTTTAAGATGGTAGGCAGTTACAAATTACTGCCATCGATTGTCATTACGGATATTACTTAAAACTAATGGAAAAAGACTCTTCTGCAGGTTTTAGAGAAGGTGAGCCGTTTACCGGGACATTCATTAGCTCACATGTTGGAGAAGTTTTATATAATTACTTATATCTCGTAGTGGGTTTTGTCAACATTTGCCGTATCGTTTTTCCGAACTGCACCGAACTCAACAAGCTTCAGTAACAGGTATATTTTAGTTATCATGTTATCGAGTAAGCGTTTAAGAGAACTCGTTCAGACAATGGCGTGCCATCGAAATCGATTCCTCGTTATAGAAAAATGTCGAACTTCTTCTTAGACATGTTTGTACGCGCATGTGCGTGTGTTTGTTAGTCGAAGTCCTTTCTTCGTCTTGTCGGATCGCTCGTGGCTGTCACCGTTTAACGGCGAACTATAATTATAATTCGTCGACTCGGTTTGTTTAAGAAGCCGCACTGGATCCGCCGCAGAAACAGTGCACCGATAATCGCGAACAACGCAGATAGATTCGTCGTCTAGGCGTCGAGAGAAAATTCAGTAGCCCCCGGCAATTTTCGTCTGAGGAATTCAATGTGACATTCAGCATTGCTGTTTTAATTGTCAGATACGTCGACATTGACGTCCATCATTAAATCTAATAACCTACTGATCATAGAGAAAATATCGATTTGGTTTTTGAGTTATTACAACTGTTATCAGCTTATCAACTTAAAAAAATGTGATTTGTCAGTTCCTTACTCTCGGAGGCGTCTGCGTCGCATGCAATCCCAATCATTTGAGAAACCTGAATAATTTTGAATGAAGATATAAAATTTCGTGTATTGTTACAAATCTCACAAATCGCACGTAAATTCCTGCTTCTTAATTAATTTCGATAGAGCATCTCCAAGCACTACATGAAATTTGGAAATTTGATCCGTTTAATTTTTCCTGCCTCAGAAAAATAAGACAACGGAAAATAATCAATCCTGTTGAACGGGATTCGTGTTGATGTCGATGAAGGATGTTCAATTGATTATCATCCCGATCACGAAATTTTATACAATTACAGAGAAAACTTGATCCACACAGTGTGGCTTTGCCAAGACTGCACTCAAAACCCATGATTCCAGTAGAACATCAAATTTCGATGCTTACAGAGCTAACGATTTACTCCGGGCCAAATTGGCACTGATCAGGCCTGAGTCAAATTTGGCTCATGCCTAATTAGAGAGTGCATTCACATGCAAACCACAAGCGAAGTGGGTCATTTCCAGTACCAGTTGCGATTCACAAGCAAATGTACCATGCCAGAATTTGGCTCGGGCCTGGACCGATGTTTTTGGTCGGGTCAGGGTTAGACCCATTGGGACCCATGTGAAAAGTTGTTCAAGGCCTAATTTGGCACTGGCAAAATTTAGCCCAAATCAACAATGCTCGTGTGATAGTGGCTTTAGCCATTGTCGGGGCAGCAATCTGGCAAACCCGGTGAAAGTGTACACCGGGCTTAAGTTATGAATCAAACTTATGATTACGATAACGTAGTTAATCGTCAGCTATGTTTTGTCCTCGAGTTTGTACTTCAGGCAAACAGCCGTATTTATGTCAATAGCGTTGGGGGATGGTTTAATTGTTTTTGCTCGTGTAGTGTAATTTGTGGTAATCGTGGTTACACCACTATTCCCAGTCTAATAGCCGCGTAATGAAGTGCCTTGATTCTAACAGTAAGACTGACGTTGATTATCCAAGTCAAGGGTAATTTATAGATTGCTTTAACCCCCTTGGACCTGAACTATGTTTATTTTCGTTCTACTACGAGGTCTATGTATCTGTGAATCTACGTATTTGTAAATATGTAAAAAATGTGATAGTTTGAAATCTAAGAAGTTACGCTGAATCGGAAGTTGAAAAACTAACATTCATGTTAGTTTTTCATTTTACCTGATGATATCATGATATCATCAGGTAAAATGACCCAGCTATGTGTTACTTTTCAATCAAATCACTGTGTCCAATTTTTATAATTGTGGGATGACAGCACATGGACTGCACGGAGTATTTTTTCGATCTATATATAAGCAATTCTACGCATTCATATTGATGTGCTGTTCCAACAATAATGTTCTAAACATTGAGTGTGGTTACAAAGCTTAAGGGACAGCACCTCCCACTGAAATCAAACATCAATCAAATATTTCGTTTGATGTCGTTTTTCCATCTTTGCTTTGTTTTCTATGGTGGAATCATCACCAAGTTTTAGTGGGTGGGAAAGGTGGTGTACATACATGTAGGCCTTTGCTTATATACAAATGTTATTTTTACTGTATATGTTTATTGAGATGTCTTGAGGAGATGGTGTTTCAGGGGTATTATATATCGATATCGCAGAACACATCAATGATGTCATTCCATGTCCTCTAGACGAAATTATCTTTTTATTTGATGGATAGGATACTTTTTTTCATGACTATTTTTGGGTCATTTTCCCCGGCAGGGACTCGTGTACCTGATGGCATCACTAGACTCAGCCACGGCATGAAACCCTGCTACACTAGACCGGGTGCACATGTACATGTGCAGGTTTGCCGCGCAAAAACTTGCCTATCAAATTGCCTGTTATATAATCCTGAGACAAATTTCATGGATAAAAACTCCAACTGGAAAAATCCACTGGAAAATAAAACATGATTTCTGATTGGCTAATAATGACATCATCTAAGCTGTGCATGTACGTGCGTACCCGGTCTAGTTTAGCTGGATTTCGTGCCGTGGCTTAGTCTAGCGATGCCATCAAGTACGAATCCCTGCCGGGGGAGGATGTATTTGGGTGCGCTAAGAATAATCTAATGTTTTAAGTTTACCCGCTGAAAGTAAAAATACGAATGATTCAAGCGTATCGATTTTGTATTTTTAGTGTCAAAATTCTCGAGTGGTGGTACATCGAGTAATATGATACTGACGTAACGTGTCATAATAGTCTATAATGCAGATATAGAGATGTTCTTTCCGTATCATATTCGTTGATCTACCGTTTGCTTCCCGAGTATTAGTCGTAGTAAATACGAAATCGATTCGCCGGTGGCCGATGTCGCTCGCTACCCGAGTTTCGGGCGTTAATCTTAAGACAAACGCGGCGCGGCTCGCGTGTCAGAAGTGCGGCGTCGCCGAGCGACTGTGATGTTATTGACATCTTGCGGTAGCGAGCGAAGGCAATTTATTGGACGCTCGCAGGGATTTATATGAAACGCAGTATCTATCATAGTCATCGTCGACGTGTCAAGTGATAAAGGTCGCCGCAGATAGCTCAACATTATATTTTTATTGGATCAGTTTTTTCAAGCTAATAAAGATTTTCAAAGGCATTTTGTAAGCGATAGGTAAAAGAGATTTGACGATCCTGGAAGAGACATCGTCCCCCGGCAGAGATTCGAACCTGATGGCGTCGAGACTCGCCAAGGTATGAAACCCTGCCACACTAGCCCGAGTGCGCATCTACATACACAACTTAGATGATATCATTAGCCAATCGGAAATCCAAACAGAGGATATTATCGCCGGTTTTTCCATTTATAATTTATGTATGAAATTGGCCTCATCGCGCAATCTGATTGGCAAACCTGCTCGTGTACCACACGGGCTAAAGTCTGTCCCAGTGGTGGCAGGGTTTCGTGCCGTGGCTGAGTCTAGTGATGCTTCTCGGGTTTGAATCCCTGCCGAGGGAGGATATGAACAGTTTTTTGATGGATCGAATGATAACCGTATTGTGTGACCATCTTAGAAATCCTTAAGTTAACCGTACCTTTACCGTAACTAATAAATGATCAGGAATTGATCAGAAATGATTGATATATTTTACTTTGTTTCTGCTATGTGTATTACATAAAAGAACTGAACTAACTATATTGTGAACTTACACATTACCCTGTGATCAGATAATGTCCGTGATTTTTGATTTATCGATAGTGAACTATGAGAACCAAATAATGGTTATTACGTGACTTATATAGCGTAGCAAACTTTATTCTAGGCGCTTTTTGTATGGAGTAGAGATTTTTTTTCAGGAATAAATGGAAGGGATAAAAGATGAAAAAGATTTAACTATTGCAGATGTTTTGACTTAACAGCAAAATAATAACAATTTTCCTATTTGTTGGAATCTTGGAAGAGCTGTAGAAATACAAAGGAATGAAAATTGTATTGTATTGTATTGAATTGAAACGATGGGAGAAATGAAGTAAACTAGCTTTTTTTGCAACTATTCAGATTGAAAGTCAAGACAGACTTAGGCCAAAAAAAATTGATACCTTGTTTCTCCGCTCTGCTGAGCTTAAATGTTGACCCGGCCGGCCGCCTATCTACCCTATACATTACTTTTTTTAAAATCGTGATCAATTTCACCATAACAGACCCGGCCGCTATAGAAATGAACTGTTTATAAATTTTATCATATTTTACAAAAATGACCCGGCCGCTGCGGAGAAACAAGGTATCATTTTTGTTTAGCCTTATCAAAGAAAAAATAATAAAAAAGAAATTTTTTGGGATAAGAATAACGATAGAAATATATATAAAACAAAAGAAGATTTTCGAAAGCTCTACTCCAAAAAAGGCCTTGGCTACAAAAGGAAACTTCTGTATTGGACACATGGCCTGCTTGGAAAGTTCATGAAGTCTAAACAGAGAAATCAAATAATTACACATCCAGTTTAATTTGAGTCGATATCATATATATAATTTCACTGCCAAATTTGATTGGTTTTCTATCCTGTAGTAAGATATTCAAGATCGTTGCCATTTTGAAATTTGACCTGGCAAAAAAAAGCAACTGATCTGATGTCAATTCTTAAGACATGTAAAGATCATCAAAAAATACAAACAAATTTTCATGGAATCTACATTCAACACGATATAATGTCGACACGGATATATTCTTTTCTATGACATTTACGTATGCCCGTAGAATGCTGAATTATTTTATGACCGGTTTCAACATTGTCGCGAACTGTTTGATAATGGTAGTAATAATAAAAGTAATAACGCGTATGCATTCCGTTTCGCTAAGTCATATCTCGGGATCCGTCTTCTCGAGCGAACTTTCTTTTTTCAAGCTTTTTGTGCGAATAAACGGCGAAACGTCAAGATGACTACGTCTATAGAGAAACTTATCGATTCTCAATACAAACGCATTGAACTTTCTCGGAATGATTTTCTTTAACTATATTTAGAAGGTTATAACTGCGCGCCGCATTGAATTTTATACGTTATCGGTGATCACATGACATTTCGTAGTTTTTATTAATCGTGCACACACATCAGAACGCGAAAGAATTTTTAAATACTCAATACAAGTTTTAAGTTTTTTTTTCTGTCCCCTTGTCAAAACATATTCATCATAAGACTATTGATAAAATACACGCAGTAAACTAATATCAAAGGACGTGTTTGTGTTACGTATCTGAAGATGACGTTTTTGTCTGAGGAGTTTACAACATCCCTGAGGCAGTCGTTCAAACAGCTAGTATGTCGAGTGTGAAAACTATACGATTTGAACGTTTAGCTCGCTAGGGGCAGACTTTGACTGTAGCACAAAGAAATGAAAAGGCCAAGCTGTTTAAAAGGGCAAGTATCCTCGTTGCCAAAACAGGAGTCTGGATAAATAAGGAATTTCAGTACCTGTCATAATGCAATTTCCAGGCACTTGAGTGACTAATAGAGGATAAAAGCGTATATACCGGTAGGGCAAAGTCTTGTACAGCGGACTGCTGCTGTATTAGTTCCGGGTTGAAAAGAGTTGCCCCAAAAATTGTGCAGTTTTTCTAAAGGGCACAGGAATATTGCGACAGGAGCTCACATTCTTTGGGCTCTCTCTGCATCCACCTGACCTTACCCTATCGATAAACCATTAAATTATTTCATTTAGATTTTCAGTCTTAAGTCTGATTCTGAAGGCTTGGTATAGAATGGTTTAGGTCGTCAGGGGCCGGTTGCATAGTCATGGCTTAGACTTAAGACATGTCTAAGACCAACTAAGCCAATCTAACAACTTAAGACCAGTCCTGATATTCAAGACCACTTTTGGACACGACTGTGCAACTGGCCCCAGGTCTATTGAAACGGACAGAAATGAGCTGACAGTTTTTTGCTAGGTTTCCAAAAATGAGCTTAGATCATGATTTGGGCTGAAAATGAGCTTAAATCGATCGAGGTTGATACCGTCTTAGTATTCAACTGAACATATGATACAATCATATAACGAGGAAGCGGGAGAAATCTCTGAAAAAAGACGCTATTGAAACCACAGACAGTTGGATCTTTTGTGCTGTTGAAAAACATCTAAATCATAGAAATAGGTCTAGTTAATGATGGTACGATAGTCGAATGGCATTCTTTGATCACCTGCGCCATGTGTAACAATGTATATATCATTTGTCGGCATAAAATGGCTGAGGTACAGATACTGAATTACTATATTTGTCGAACTGAATGGTAATTGGTAGTTTGACAAATAACTGATACCAATCTTCGAAATGAATATCTTGAAAAAGCGACAATTTTGGTATTACGTTGGATTTGTAAATCTGCACCTTATTTCTACAGCTGTATCATTCTATGACTTCAAGTCAAAATAAAAATAATACCCACAATGGCTGCCTGATGGCCATATTTGTTGTATTGTATGCTTAATATATGAAAAAAGATTTAATTCTAAATGAAGCAGATTTGATAATGAGATGTGTTACAGATATATAGTTGGTGGAATGATAACCCCCTGTAAAAACTTTCAAGGTCACACATTTTTCCATGTGGCCACCAGGGGGTGCTGAATACTTGAAAAAGTGACGATTTCAGATCAACTTGTAAATGAAACATATTTCACAGGGGGAGGGGTATTTTAGGGCGCAAGTAGAGGTAGGTAGTTGTTACGATAATATGGAATAGTATAGTATTTGATAGATAACCTTCGTTTCAAGCTTTATGATATAATATTTTCCACGAAGATCTACACACCACTGTAGCACTGGGTCTCGAAGGGCACTACATCAAACGATCTGCTCAGTCGTAATTGTTCACCAGATATTCCAATTTTTCAGTCATGTGAGCTGTGGCTATAATGATGATGAGTGCATGAGTTTATTTACTTATTACTCATAACAGATGGCAGACAATGCATTAATTATTGCTGATAGTTACAATTAGCTGCAAACCTGGATGGAGCAAACAAAAGAATGACTTGGCCCAGTTGTGACAGTGCTCAGTGTGTGTTTTGTTTTGATAATCAAATAGACTGCATGCAGGCCTGAATAGATCTATGATACAATCTTTTTACACTGGCAAATGCATAATTACACGGAAAATGGTATAAAGAAATAATTTTGAAAGTTATGATTCTAGGTATCTGAGACTGTAATCAAGAAAAAAAGCGAATTTTAACTTTTCATTAGAAATACATTTAGTTTTTCATTGATTTTTGCATCATTACGAACTCCAGTCTATGCTTTAAACCTTGGATCGAATGAACAAATGATTGAAATAGTAGAAAAATGCTATTTTTCACGAATCTTTCTGCAATGCCATCCACTATTCACCATTGTTATTGTTAAGATAATTACAGTCGTGCACAGTTTGCGCGCAGATCCATTTTCGCTATTTTTTTCTGTGAGTCATTCCCAAAGTTACAAAAGGTGCTCGATCTCGCTGGCCTGAGTCTCTCAGCAGAATGCCTGAATGGCTCCTTGTGCAGTGGTCATTTTTACTATTGTGGAATGTTTGCCCTATTAAGATTTGGTGTAGATGAATACAGCTGATGACTTAGATTTCAAGGCAGTCTAGAGAGCACAATACGCCATAGCCTCATACAGAAGCCTGAGTCTTCCTTTGTTACGTTAATCGCTATGCAGGGAATAGAGGCAGCAGGCATTTGAGTGAGGAATGTGATGGAGTAGTATCGAGACTAGCTACGGCGATTTGCACTAGTAATATTGCTGAAATATTGGGATTTAACTATTACTGTTCAGTTGAAGGATTATCAGTAAGGTTACTCGTGGTAAGTTTAAGACATAGTTGACCAATAAGCCCATGATAATGAATCATTGATAGTATTTATACCAGTAATACATAGGCCTATCAATATGTAATATACAAGACTGGTTGTCACACATAAACTGGGGGTCCAAAATCTAAGGTCTATCTACCCACCTAGGATATAATGATTGAAAACGTTTGTCTTGATGATACTGGGGGTTTTATTTGGATCACCAGCTTAATGTGACGAATGCCTATGCCATGTAGTATAAGGTTATTTCTGGAGTTCTAATGAATGATGAGAAATTTACTTCGCCGTTAATTATGTGACCTTCTGGCAGTCAACCTACGAGCCGTTGATAATTCGCCATTCCACATAAGGATGTATTTACTTTATTTTGATAAAATCCCGATAAATCATGACATTCGTGTCAAATATTTCCAAGAGATATGAATACAATCAGCCATATATCACAATCCAAGGAAATCGTGATTTTCCACATGTATTCATAGATTTTGAACTTCTTATATACCGAGCAAGAATATGTTCTCCTTACAAGACACCAGGAGCATTATTGGGTATGTTTATTAACTCTGGTGCCGTCGATTTTTTCGGCGAAAATTGTCACGTATAAATTTTCTTATCGAGCGTATTCTCGTGATGATTTAAAATATGGAGTCCGGATAAAAAGTCTAGAACTGTTTATCGCCGTCATCCGAAAACCGGGAGAAAATTGCCGTGGAAAATTGTGTAAAGTAGCGATAACTGTTTTTAACTTTCAGGTAAACTATGTAATTTTACCTGTGCGAAAGATTAGTCACACCCGATGTTTATACTTTAGTTGAATAGAGCAAATTTCAGCTGTGCTGTTGTTATATGTATTTATAGTGCTGAGAAGCCTTTGCAGTGACGACAGTGCATACACTGAACCAGTACTTGACGGCGTGTATGTACGTGTGTACGTGTGTACGTGTATGTAAGATAGTATAGCACGTTGGAGTAAACTAAATGCCGTTAGGATTTTAGGATTGACCATCTATTTATTGTATCGAAAGAGGTTAGATGTTTATCTATATTCTCATCCGGGTGGATTAATCGTTCAATGGACATTTATCAGTCATTCTGAATTATGAAATGAGGGTTTTCGCGTTTAGATGGTACCCTGATAATAGAAGGCTCAGTGAAAAATGTGTTGGTTATGATTTTAATGAGAGATGGATTTAAGATTGCTGAGAAACGTGAGCATTTTGGCCGGCATCGATATCAGCTGAAGTGTGAATTTGTATCAGTCATAAGATGATACATGGTGGAAATATAAATAATTGATAATTTTAAGTAAAAACGTGGTTCAATTGTGAATATGGTTTTTTCGTAAAGGGTTTTTCTGTGCGTTTCTCTCATATCATATTCTAATGGTTTGTGGGGGCTGATTGTGGTTTATGTGAAAAATCCATCAATGATTAAACCTTACGAGTTAATGGTTTTTTCATTTGATACAAGTGATATAGCTTAACCATGTCTTTTATGCCGTTATTGTTCTATTTCTGCAGATTCGTAAGAAACGCCGAGCGCTGAATTCCCCCCTATCTTCAAGTATCTAATCGTGGAAGTGGATTTTAACTCGAATTTTATCGAAAAATACGTGGCGACTACGCGGATCATAAACTGGATTAGGATTTATTTAGATTGTGACATTCCGAATAATTCATAGAGTCTGGATTATCAAAATGTTGTTCGAATGATATACGGTGAGTTGATGTTCGTATTTTGAGAATTATTATTTTCAGGAGATTTTTGTGTAAAATGTGTAATGTACGTATTTCATGTATTCTATTCGCTGAAGTAATGATATGAATACTAGCGTATTTCATGTATTCTATTCGCTGAAGTAATGATATGAATACTAGCATATTTCATGTATTCTATTCGCTGAAGTAATGATATGAATACTAGCGCCGTGGTCAAAATCATCGATACGATAAAATCCTGCTATTATAGAAATTCGTTCGGAAATAATTAGTCAGATTTGAAGGAATTTACGCCAAGATCAAGATCCAGTCCTATATATGTTGACTCCAGGAATCGAAGATCGGAAATGTAATTTAACTTTTGTAAGTTTCAAGAACGTCGGAACTGGATCTAGATCACGAAACAATTTCGCAGAATGGTTTCAGAAATGTGCAAAGGAGTTACAAATATGTGTAATTAAGATCAGAATATAATTTCATCATCGCCATCACCATGTATATATATATATATATATATATATATATATAATAGCTAGCAGTGATAATTAACAATTAGACTTTTTTGCGATGTTGTCTGGAAGCTGTATGTACTAACATGTAATTACCCTCGATTCGAAACTAATTAGAATAATTGGGCGCCCGGGTTAAGAACGAACTTCTATTGTTCTACTGTTCAATCAGAACGTGATTGCCGCATTTTTTTTAACGGACCAATTCGTCGAGAGTTAAATGAGCTTTCGCTCAATTGTGCTGATCTAAATTATCATTTGGCGCGTATTTACCGAGAAAAAAAAGTTTTGGTTTCTGGTAGGAAATCATCGCTGACTTATCTATCAACGTCTAAAAAATTCCTTCAGCTGATTCTCAATTAGACTGACTGATTACCTACTTAGTTCTGGATGGACTGTGTGGATTTAATTCAGATGAAATAGGATTAGAAACTAACACTTAATTAAAGAAGATTCTGTAGAGGAGCCATGTAAACTGGGTGTGAAGAATGAATATGAGACAGACGCAGGAGCTTTCACTACTAACATTAGTAAAGGATGATGTTCGTGTGTCAAATAAGATAATTAACCTATATATTACTGCTCATCTAAGAAGCTTCTGTAGACTTCTATGTACAAAGACCTTTGCATCGGGAATTGTCTTACAGTCTATCCATAGTACACAAGCTCTAGTAGCTGTGTGATATTGTTGAGGCTACGAGCATGAGCATCGTTGAGATCTTGTAGGCTGAGGGCTGTTTTAAATATTATCGATGAAATATAATACATTCGAACAGATGGTTTTACTATATTAAACATGACTGAATAAAATATATGTCAAACAGATTTTAGTTCGATCAGATCGCGACTACATAATCTGCGTATGTAAAGCTGGATATAGGATTAGCTTATTTTTGGTAGCAAGCTGGCACCAGAAAGAAACTCATTATAAACTGAATGAGCGGCTGACATTTCAGGTTTTCTGATCGAAGAAATGCTAGTTATCAAATTTACTGTAACAATTGATTTATATATTTGATTTCAAATTAAGTCAAGGCAATGAAAAAACATATCAGTTTTAAAGTCAACTTGAGCTGAATCATATTTCTCAAGTACAACCTACGCTTAACTTTATGGTTTCGATAATTATGATTGATGATTTCGGTCAGCTGATCGTTTCTAGAAAGGTGACATAACTTTGACTCGTTGCCAATCTTGCGTTGAATACCTCAGGTGAAAAAACCATGAAGTATTTTATGCCTAAACCGGTTGACTGAATACGGATGACTAATAAAAAAAGACAAGTCATAATTCCAACATCTAGCGTAGCATGTTGAGATATTTCCCGATTGATTGTAATCTTTCTCATTAAAAGAAGATCTATTATCATCAGTCTTCGAATTAGGGCCGTCTTTTATAAATTGTTTTTGCATAGCCAGCTTTTAGTAATTCAATAATTTTCATCGCTCGACAAAACATCTACGACGTCTTGATGGTCGTACATACCTCAAAATGGGGATTGACCCTGATATTTATTCGATTGGTAGATTTCATTTGATTTTCATGAATCCAATATCTTATTTCGAATTATGTTTCTTTGCATAAAATGTTTTTTGTCGCCAGCTGGTCTCGTGCTTAAATATTGGGTCGAGTAGTTATGAACATTGACGTAGATAAAAGGTTTATAACTTCAGCAAATACATCTTACACGCGCACCGGTGTGGCCTGTACAAAAAGAGAGTTAAGATTTTATCCAAACAATTGATTGGCACAGAGGAGGCTTTTTTAAAGGATTTTCAATCATGATGTAATGTAGTGTTCGTAGATCAAAATCAGACTAGAAAGAATTCAGGAAATCTTGAAGATACAAGATAAACGGTAGAATGCATTATGAATCGTTCTTATTCGATAAATTTTCTCAGGTTTTGTGCATATATTATTTCATTACTAAAACAGCAAAAATTCATAAAGATTCTAAATTTTTGCTAACAGTCATTGTCAGAAAAAAGTGTGGCATTCATTCACGTCAAAAGATAACCATTTGCCAGTATAACAGATTTCTCTGTTTGATCGGTTAATCTATTAACTAAGTTGAACCTCATCATTTACGAAGATTCCTAATTCATGCGTTTATTGAAAGGTGGCGCTAACGAGTCAACGTCTCTTTGACTCGCGTGTTGTTGGTACAGTCATCGCGCCGATAGATGGCTGCTACGTTAGCTAGAGTATGGGAGATCGGCAATTCAATGCTTTATTCAAAGGTGGTGCTGATAGTCGGTATCCAATCAGTTCCTTGATGCTTCAGTCATTACAGATAGAAGATGGCTGGCTGTTCGGATAGTGATCAGTAATGATAATTCACCCATCCTCTACCTTTATTCAAACCGATACACATAGATCATGAATATTAATTTTGTCTTTACATCGCTGAATCGATGCCCAATTCTTTCCACGCATTATAATATTAGTTCCGACAGTTGTTCATAGATGGCGGATTGGATTTGAAAAATCGCCGAGATGCGAAGAATAACTCTTCTGGTTCCTCCGGCCAATAATGGCTAAAGACAATATCTATTACCGGTACAGCCATCCAGTCTACTTTATCAGAGATCAAAAGTGCTTTTAACTATAAGTAGTTTTCATCGACCGTTTCGGGATTAACGAAGGCCACATTATTTGGCTAACGTCATGGCGTATTATAGCAGTTAGCTTTAAGCCCTCGTCAAAGTTCGAATGTCTTGAGGACTTCCGGTGTCCGTAGGCTGCGCAAGGCGGCGTCCCTGGTAATGACAAAATCAGCGTTGATGTACGTATTGAATGTGTTCGTTTCTTACGTCTAGAATATCAGCGTAAATCATCTATAAATGAGATGTCGGCTTGAGCGTATGGGATATGACGTCCTTGGACTTAACGTTATCGACCCGAAATAGATTTCTGCGTCGCCGAATTACATGAATCAATCATTTTGTGAATTTCGGCCAATCTTGTTATCACCGGCTTACATGAAAAATGTTTGGGTTACACATTATTCGATATTCAAATTATGTCCGATACCTCCAGGGACCGCACTTCGCTCGCTACTAATACAGAGCTGCCCTGAAAATGCCTCGCTGTCCCTGGTGGTGGTATTATGATGCTATTGAAAAAATCTATTGCTGTCCCTGAAACAATATTCTACTGTCCCTCTCAAAAATGTTCTAATTCTACATGTTTCCATATATATGGTCCTTGAAAATTTGCTATTTTGGCCCTGATGTGGTAAATATAGGTTGACAAATCTGTTGATAGATTTTTTCCTCAGGACTTTCGTAAGATTTCCTAAGATCTGAAAATTTAACCTAGATTAAGATTATGAAATAAACCCATTATTGTGTGGAAGAGATTCTTTTTAGAAAACTGTATTTTCCTTTCGCGTACGTCTTTTATCGACGTTTAAATCGAGAATGTTACAACAAAATTGAATAATTGGAGAAACTATAGCGTTTCGTGGCGGCAAAAAATCGTTGAAGTAAAAAAAATGACAAGTTAACATTAGCGCACCTGCCGTAGTAATGGGTATTAATTGATTTGTAATCGTGAGGCCTTTGAAGAAAGTGAATTCCTTAGAAATCTCGTTACAAAGGATATTAATCCCTCTATTCCTACTAAGTGGCACTCAAAGGCATTATCATTGCGGTTGGGGTTCTTCTTTCCGATATTACAGGAGGGGCAGAAAAACTGGGCGATCATTAATGCTAGCTTATGTGGGGCTACGATGGATACCGTTGCTACTGAGAGGAAACGCGAGGGATCGCAGCCCAGCTTATATCGGTCGTGCTTGATTTCCAGCATCTAGCAGGATATGATCTACCACCAGTTGCTTCCCTGCTTAGATCTGGCTACCACGATCACTGACAATGGTCATGTGACCAATCAAAAAATCAAGCTCATAGCTACATCGAACAAAGGAGACCGCTGAACACACAAGCGTTTTTGGCCTGGGCCAAATTTGATCCGACCAAAAGGTTGGGCCAGGCCCGACCCAAATTTTAGCACAGGACACGTGTGAAAGCGCTCTCTAATTAAGCACGTGCCACATTTGAGTCGGGCCTGATCCATGCCAATTTGGTCCATGTGATCGCGGCTTTATGCAATTCAATAAGCGTTTAGTTTGAATTTGAAAATCAAGTAACTATTAAGAATACATTGGCAGCCTTTAGGATTTGAACCTGATGATTCTTGATTTATACAGGAACAACAGAATGGAATGCAAATAGCTTTGATGGCTTGAACGATCTGAAAATTTAACCTAGATTAAGATAATGAAATAAACCCATGATTGTGTGGAAGAGATTCTTTTTAGAAAACTATATTTTCCTTTCGCGTACGTCTTTTATTGAGACATTCTAAGATAAAAAGTCATTTAAATGTCTTGCAAAGGTCCCCTTTGTTTTTTAACATGCAGAGTAAGATTTTAGGACTATAGATTTGATAGGATTCATGACCTGATACATTCATTCTTTTTAACGCGTATTTTCAATAGAGTTAATGCGCCAGAAAATTATTCACCATTGCTAAAAGACTAACGCTATAAAATTTGCCCATAATACGGAACCCGGGGCGAAAATAATCTAAATTTTGCTTTTGCCGCAGACGACAGACAGTATTTAAACCAAATTAAGTGTTAATTTATGATCGAATGACAAAAGAATAATTTTCTAGTCGGGCTACTTTACAAGCACCGATATTAGTCAGGCTTCGTGCACCGATTTCTCAGATACAAATTCAAAGTTATTCGATCGGAATCATCTCTGAATGCGGTGAAATTCCCACATATTTCATGACAAATAGCACAGTTTTCTGATCCACTAACCGAATAATAATTGGTTCGACGCTTTAACATTTTAACACTTTTAACTTATAGCGAAGACTAGGTTTTCATACATGTTATAGAATCATACAGCACAACGTACTGGGAAAAAAGCGATACACATTGAAATAAGATTTAAACAGGTATTTGAATTGGTACATTCAACTCTTCATATTAACAGTGCTGATCAATTTTGGTATGATGCTCCGGAATTTGGTATACCAAATACTGTGAATTTGGTATAAACTTTCCCAACGAAAATCTTGAATATTACTAAAATGATCAGCTGGGTGGAATAATCTGGTAATATTTTTCTCCGACCAGTCAATGGTGAGAATATGTATGCGTTCATTTTATGAACTTTGAGTAAGAATTGCACGATGATTTTCTCTATTTCTGTCCGCCTGTCACATGGGTGGGTTCATTCGCAGTTCTAGGACAGAAATGAAATTACAATTTGTCGCATAATTTGAGTGACACTTCATCCTTTTAGAGTCGCTGATGACTATATGCGGCTCGTAGCGCTTACAGCCATCCGACCGTTTTCATTCAGAAACTGAGCTGATTTATCTTGTTTTTACGTCTGTCTGTGGTCATTCATTTGAACGATGATGAAAAACTAGCTTTGTCTTTACTATCGATTGGAGCATAGGAATAATTAAAGCTGATGCATACCCGCTTGGGAAATCACAATTACTTGCCCCCCCTCATCAGCTGAATTGCTTGCTACAAAATTTTCGTCCTGTTAACAAAGACAGATAACGATTGATTGAAGTTATTCCGATAGATAGACATGTATATATCATGCTTGCTGAAATTCGTTTCGAGTTTAGCTACTTATTGGTCGGACTAAGAAATGACCACTTGTAGTTAATAGCTCCGTAGTTAGTTGCGACAATCTCCAAGTCTTCTTTAACTCGGCTTAGACATTTTCATCGATAGATCCTTCGCCGTTATCATTGTTTAGTTCATATCATCAAGGTTGATCAGAATGCAGAGATCTCGCGCGCTACTTTTGAGGAGCTCATCTCGTTTTCAAAGGCGATATTTGTTTTGATCCCTATTTCGAGTTTAACGGGGAAATATTCAAAGCGGGCAGAAGAGACGCGCGGCGCCGCCCGTCAAAGTAGAACCTTTAAGCAATTCTGAAACTGATGACATCCACGTGAAAACTCGTTCATGAAAACTGTATTCAAAGTAAAACGAGAATAAATTGATTTTACAGAATTTTTTATCCATTACATATATATATATATATATATATATATATATATATATATATATATATATATATATATATATATATATATATATATATATATATATATATATATATATATATATATATATATATATAATCTCATCTATCTATAGATAACCGGAAAAGTCTATTACGTCGGGATTAGCGCGCTCAATTTTCACCGGATAAAATTGCATGTTCTCATTTAGATTGGATGTCTGATGAAGTCTATGGCATCGTTCGTTCGCCTGACGAGAGACTGACGTTATGGCCATAAACAAGGATCAATAAAAACATGAAAATCAACACTTCTATTAACCCCCTTTATCCTCGAGGCCCATGCAGAACGGTGGAGGACGTCTACATTATTATAGATTAGCGATGAGTATGTCGTCGGTTGGATAAGCTTTTGATAAATGGATGCGCGGCAAGTAGACCATCATCATCATCACCGGGGAAGAAGAGCGACTGCACAGTTTGCCAAACTTCTGCCCAGACTTACTTCTTCTGTATTAGAATCCGGCGGTATCGATTTTTTACGGATCAAACCAATCAACGACTCGAGACCTCTCGAGGAAAACATCAGTCAATTAGGGTCTTATACATTCCGAGAACGGATGAGATCAGTTTTGGTCGAATCGGCCCACTCCTCGCCTCTCGTAAAGCTTTCGAACGCGACTTCTTACGGAGCTGATGAAAACGAACGTTGATGTTTTTGCATCGTGCAAAATCTATGCCACGTCGAACTGAATTTTAAATGAAATTTGCATGCCCCGTTTGAAAATCTATATTTTCAATCCATTTTTAGATCATCAAAGTTATCTTTGGAATTCTTTTCAAGCCGTTTTGATTATCGGATAATTTGAGCGTGGATAATTCGGTATTTGTCTTTTTTTATTTTCGCATCATTCTATTTGAATTTAATCGGCCGTACGCATCGAGTAAATTCCAAGAAACCTGTTCGGCAACTTTCGAACGAAATAAGTATGCCGTCATATATGGCAAAATGCGTGGGAATACAGTTTGCATTGGCTTGTTCAAATTTCTGGTGTCCCGTTGCGGGCGGTACTTTTATGATTTGGGTGCAAAAAATGCGGACTTCAGTACTAGTAACGTGAAATTAGTCTCGTATTCAGAAGCTTTTGTCTTCGAATTGTCCGACTTTTATACAGACTACGACGAATACCATGTTCTCGCCCGGTTCGACAAAGCTGTCTTTTTGTTTGGTTGTCGTTTAGCGTATTCGCTATATAGGTCTAGTGCCCGGGTCTCCTAAGTAAAGTTTACTATGGCTTCTAAACTTTCCCACAAATAATAGACTCGTAAATAAAAGTCTCGTGCTATCGTGCGAAAAGCGGGCCGCTCGCAAAACTACGTCTGAAAAATTGGGAAATTTTAGTATGAATTTGATTATAGGATTCTTTAAAAGCTCTTAGAGATAATTATAAGGTAAGAAATCTCATAGTCTATTATTGAATTCAGACATTTCATGCACATCATCAGTGTTTTCCATATGCTGGGATTTTAAATGGGCTGCATTCATTGTTGAGTTATGGCATTGTGGCTGTTGAAGTAGCAAGGCTTTCGATCCCCCTAAATCAAAAATACAGAAAATTTTAGCTTAATTTTGGTTCAATCTTCTATTTTCACATTAGGGCAATGTGCCCTTTCATTCTCGCATCTACCCCTCTGAAATCAGCCACCCTTTACACCAAAATTAAGCTTACATTCATTTTTAGATTTATAAGCTTATATATTCGAAGATTGGATTGAAATCATCATCTAATACTAAGCATCGAACACGGATATTAGTCAGAAATTAGAAATTCAGCATCATGGGGTATGATGTGTGCGGTTCATCAAATTTTCATTTGGATACACAACACTGCGTCGACGCATATCATTAATATGATATACGTACTAAAACACACTAGATTCGCGAATATATCAATTATTTCGCGTTAAAGATGACGCGAAACGAATGGTCGTCTTAATCTCGAGGAGATTCCCGCAGCGCGAGGGACACGAACAAATTTATCATCATTTATTCATCGAGGTTTTCCATAAAAGTCGATGTGCACGGCTGACAAATGGCTATGTTTCGAACTCAAGCAAAATTCAGCAGTGACTTACGAAAACAAGAAAACTAGAATGTCCAATGCCTACTATTTTATTCTCAGTGTATTTAGTCGGTTATTTAGTTCTTCTATTTGAGAAACATCAACGTTACTGAGCGCTCAGTGTTGGTGATAGATCTGCCATTCAGTCTTCGTTGGTTCTGTCATCAGTTGTGCTAAATGAGCATATCAACAGTTTCTTGAAAAGACCGTTTTGCTTCGTTGGTCTTTGTCTAGTCGAGTTGATCATAAATTGGAAGTACATGTCCAATAATTCCGATACAAAAGATTTGCTAATTTAGAGCTAATCTTTTACTATTTTACTATGTTACTACGATCTGCAGGAATCATTACGGCATTGAAGAGGAAGAGAACAAATGTACCGCAGATTGTAATTGCATAAAAATCAGTTTCAATTGATGTAAATGTGCTATGAGGCACTTCACCTACCTTCCATATGTCGCAAATAGAAAGTAGGATACCTGACCTGTATCCTTCTGATTCTAATGAATAATGTAAGGAAGCTGTACCAAATTTATTTCATATGATCCTGATTATCCTTGAGTTCAAGGAATACATCTCATTTACAGCCATTGAATTGGGAATAGATTTAAAAAGTGTCCTTAAAAATTCTATCAAGTTATGGTATTTTAAAATGCTTCAATATGAATTGCGTTGTTTCGCCATATTCTGGAATACCTCTCGAGTGGCGCTTTATCAGACGAAGTTTTCTAACATTTGAGATGCTCTTTGTCGGCTTAGAACATCATCATCAACATGTAAATGAGTTTGTAATGCTGCTCCTATTACCTGAGAACATTATTGACAAGTAGGAATTCTTTTGGGTATTTTGCCGAGTTGGCAGCGGTGTGAGTGCATACCCAACTATCATTTTTGAATTGATGGGGGGCGTATTTGACTGCAGCCACGATCACACTGAAACGAGTGGCCCGGGCCAGGGCCAAATTGGCACGGATCAGGCCTGTTTCATATTTAGCCTGTACCTAATTAGAGTGCGTACACACGAAAACCACTCACTAGATGCTAAACAATGCTTAAACAAAGAGAAGTGATTCATTTCCGGAACCAGTTGCAATTCACAAGTCACAATAATTGGACCCACACTAAAATTTGGCTCAGTCGTGGTCCGATGTTTTTGGTACGGCTTATTGCAATGGCTGGACTTTGTATTGGAGGAATGGAGCTAGTACTTTGGTCTAAAGGTGATGGTTGAATTCACATCAACAGGAGGATGGACATTGCTTCATCGATGACGTGACTACCAATGGGCGGAGTGGAGCTGGAATGACTGGCCATCCTCATCTACGGCTGATCAGATCTACACCATAGATCAATTGAAGCGTGAAAATCTGGGCGTAATTGAAACTCGCTATTATTGCACTGATCATACGTGAGCTGCAAATATCTATATTCATTGTATCATTGTTTACGACGACGAGGACGAGTCCGGCGGCGCCCGCTACATGGCGGAACGATCGATTATTTATCAGCCTCGGCTTGCGAGTTTTATCGGGGCTGCGACCTGCTTTGACAGCTTTGATAATTGGACGGATCAAATGCGAACGCGTATTTGTGATCAGTTTTGCGTGGAAGGAGATTTTATCGGCTCTCATTTTCCACCCACCTGCTTCGCTAGTTGTTTTCGCGTTGGATAAATGATTGTTACGTGTTGTAAACTCGCGGTACGATCCGTTCAATCTGAGTGTGTCTGTTGATTTAAAAAGCTTCCTCACGGGGTAAATGCCCGATGAAGATGTACGTTTTTTACGACCGCGATGCTAGAATGCAGTTATCGGTCGCTGTAGATGGAAAAGAAAGAAAATACGAATAGCTTATCGTCACCTTTGTACACAAATCTACGCCGCATGTGGTAACTGATGCAAAGTAATTCATCTTCATAATCGAATGACACGTTTTTAAGGATCTCGCGGGTGCTTGATTGCATTAGGGAGTTGACGGTAAATAAAGTTGACTCGGAATCTGCATCGATATTGAGTTAGTATTTACGTGATGAGGCGTACGACGATATGACAATAATTGAACGCCGATAGTCGCTGCTGCCGCCGTATATCATTTCATATTTGGCGTGAGAGCAAAACCTGCTGGTGTCAATACCAAGCTGTCCGTATTCGGACCTGATTCCGTTCTGCGCAAACAGTAATTTGGAACGAACACTTTGTGTAGTCGACTGTCTGCTGTTTGAATTAAGCCGCACTGGTTCTTTAATTAACTAAGCAGAATGAAGACACGTCATGAAGCTTCATCAAAGAGAAATAATATGCCAAATTAGAAAAATGTTCCAGAAGCATTTCAAAGGTTCTGCGTTACAGACTTTTGACATTTAAGTTAAAAAAGAGATGAAGCAATTATGATGGATTGAATTGAATACAAGCTACGCCTTTGAATTGTCGCTAATAGTTAAAAGAAATCAGAAAACTTAATTGACTCGCCTGAGCCAAAATGTTTACCATAAGATGAAAAGGATCTCTTGGAAATTCGGCACATCGGTCAAGCTGGAGAATAATCTACCTGATGTAATCTAATATCCCCTCAAGGAAAGGCAACAATGTGGAAATTTCGCAAAACTATCCGGCTACGTACCGGGAGTGTTTGCTCTCGAACGAGAGTGTCAACATCGCTACAACTGTTCTTGTGCAGCACTACGGAGATATAACAAGATCGAGAAACTTGCGAACTGTTGTAAAGTGATGTATCGCGAGATTACCCAGAGCGACGAGCTAAACCAATTTTCAATTCGTGATGAGCTTAAATTTTCCTAATGATTTCGCGAATGCGAATGATAATATCGAGGCGAAGTTATTCATCGATCTCGATACAATTGGTAATTTGATCGATATTACGAAAGTTAACTTTGCGTTAGGGAAATTGGCTTAAATCGGTGTTAACAAAACGCGCTAAAGTGCTGCGGTTTTACACCTGAAAATTGCGTATTCAATTCGAACATTGTCGTCGTCGTGTATCGCGATCTACCTGAACAAGCGCGTTATGCATAATCCAATCAGTCGTAGAAAATTGGCTAATTTTATCTCGTCGGCAACATTGCCGGGTCCGCGCAAATCGTTGAATTCAGATCGGCGCGTCGATCTGATCGCGCGTTCCGAACATCGCAACTCGATTTCAACCGAATTATCAGCTGTATGCAGAAAACGTCGGGCAAAATAGCGGCGTCTTGTCGCATTCACGCTCAATAAAGCAAGGACGTTTCAAGTCTAATTGAACGCGCTCGTGTCAAAGTAAGGTTACATACATCCGTGATCGCAGTGCAAATTTCCGTCTTACTCGTCATCGCCATGTGGTCCGTCTGTTAGGCCGTCAAAAGATGAGCCTCGTTGCGTCATCAATGATTGAAAAAAATATCCCTGCATCATCATCGTCATCATCAAAGTCTATTCATTTCATCAACTCGTGGTTGAAATATCGCGTGATCGATTTCGTCGCGTCGTTAGAAACCTCTTCGTTGTCGTTTCCAAACTGACAATCATGCTTGTGCGGCTTTATTTTGACGGTTTGCTGATTAAGCACTTGTGTCGGGAAAAATGTGTCATCACGTGCGTGAAAATGACACAATGTTCGTGTATGATTTTGCGGCGTATTAAGAAAAAACTCTGATCTGATCCGATCATCTGAGATTCGGTCTTAGGAAAACTCGTATCACATCGCGAGGTTGAGTCTCCAATTCATCCAGGACTCGCTTGTTGCATCTCGGCTACAGTCAGGTCACCTGAGATCCACGATCATTTTGAACCGACCGCTTAAGTCATTTGGTGTGTACATCGCTGTACATTGGCTACGACCTTACGATCGGTCATAAGTGCACTCATGTTGCAAAAATCAGCGACTTCTTCCCGATACCTTATAACCCAACAATTGAGTCGTATCTGATGCTAGGTTTGGAACAATTGGGTCGCATCTTATGCTTGGGTTTGAACAATTGGGTCGTATCTTATGCTTGGGTTGGAACAATTGGGTCGCATCTAATGCTTGGGTTGGAACAATTGGGTCGCATCTTATGCTTGGGTTGGAACAATTGGGTCGCATCTTATGCTTGGGTTTGAACAATTGGGTTGTATCTTATGCTGGGGTTGGAACAATTGGGTCACATCTTATGCTTGGGTTGGCGGTGGCTACCTGATTTTAGAAGGCCATGCGATCGGGCATGCGACTAACTTCTAGCAAGGTCTCATTATGAAGCAACTCGTTTCAACAGAAACTTGAGTTGGAAGAATGAAATTAATGAAGATACTCGATATCGTCTCTGTTATTTTACCTCGCCTGATATTTAAGTAAATGTGACTGCATAAGGTTTTTAATGATTGTCGAGTGGACTACAGAATGAGGCGTAGCTTTTATCTGCTAGGTTGTAGCTGTCAAACAACGTAATTTTCAACTGTTGGATTAATTCCGTTTTTGCTGATCACGTTTCATTCTCTTGTCAACGCGAGAGTGCTTGCGGGCATCTTAACTTCATCAACGCAACAACAGTTAATTAACTTCGCCGTGAAAAGCTAATATTTCTAATTTCATCCCTATTGATTATAGCTGTAATATCTCAATTTTCGAGTCGAACCGGAGTCTCATCTGAATACAACGTAAACAAATCTGATTGGGGATGATGTGGACAAATCTGCCGGATCTGAGGCCCAAGTCGAACAGGATGGCCGCTGACGTGGAAAACTCAGGAAATCAGAAAAATCTAGAAAAAATCAGGGAAAACTTGGAAAACTTGTATAAATCTATTGACCACATGTTTCTTTATGAATACGTGATTCAATGAAAAATGAATGAATTATAACATTTTAAACATAGAAATTTTTCTGATTAACTTGCGGGGAATTTTGCATAATCAGATGTCAGGGAAAACTCGGGATTTGAAAATGGGAGGAAAGTGGTCACCCTGTTGAACCGCTGCGCAGAAACAAACACCGGGCATGGATTATGTAGGATTTTAGGCTTTGACATTCTTGGCGTTGGCACCGGAAAAAAGATGACAGAGTATGAAAATTCGGTTACGCCGTGAATAATCCTCGCGTCTGGCGCAATCATCCATGAGCAATAATTCAGTAATCAACAGCTTGTCACCGGCGTAATCGAGAATATGATGACCACCTTCCAGGAAGTGTATGGGCATCATCTGTAAATTTATATGATCAAAAAGAGCATCATCATCATCCGACGTACATTATGGCATTGCTGGAGATTTTTATGGATCAGTTTAGTGACTTATAACTATTGGTGATGCCAAACTAGTCACCGGGATACCCATCTTCAATTTCACTCATCAACTTCAATGATGAAGTGCCCAAATCCATGATTTCCAAATTTTGATTCGAAATTCTGCCCGTAAAGTTACATAATTGCGTATTACCAAAAATACATTAAGAAGATATTTTTGGTATTACTTGACGTCATTTAATAGTTGCTTCAGTCTAGATCAATCCTTTTTAAATGAATTAGCTGTATGGAAAGCTTTTACACCTCTTACCACTAATATTCAATGTTTGAGGTCAATATTCGCTGAATATTTTCGTAATTGGCCGCGATCGTGCGGCGTATAAAGACTTATCGCGTGATAGAGAACTCGCAAGAATTAGCCGGCGATTTTCTCATTTCCACCAGGTACATTAGAGAGGAAACATTCGCCTTAACGATTTCATGAAATAAGTCGAACCCGTCGGGACATTACGTTTGTACCTTCTTCTCTAGCGATGGCGTGACAGCAGACGAATGACGAACGGTGAAACGACGCGACAAAGGGAAAAATGTCGTATGCAATATCGATCGCAGTTCGGCAACGGTTTTGGTGTCATTGCGATTGTTTCGCTTTGAAAGTGTCAGCGCCGGTAAATTGGATTCGCTAAATATTTTCACCGCGGTCATCGTCTTGCCGTAACAGGCAATTCATTAAATGAAATGTCAGCCACGTCATTTATCGTATCAGATTTGTAATAATGCGGCGACCGACCGCGATACGGCCGGCGTTATTGGCGTAAACAATAGGATGTCGTAGTCGTCGTCATCGTAAGCTGCGCTTCGCGGTGCCACGTCGCGGCGTCGCTTTATGAAAATCTCGTTTTGATTTGCCGGCGATCTCCGAGGGGTTGGAATACGCCGAGAAAAACTGCGGGACGCGTCCGCCGGGAATCGTCGTCAATGTTACGATCAGGTCGTGTATGCAACGCGCGTAATATCTCTGTTGGCTTATTTCGCGCAGTATATCGTCTCTCTCGTGTAAACTAGAAAAATGACCGTCCATTCCTCTGATTTATTCGTTTTCGCATCCAGGTGATGGATAAGCTATCCCCCACGCGACCTTGACCTAATCTTGTCCAGTAACTGGTCAGTTGTAAAGCGGTGGTGGTATTTTATTAGATATTTACATCTATACGCGAGATCGCGCTTGCGTAATCTGTAATCGCTGCAGAAATGATGAACATTGCTTTATATTCCGGTTTAACACCACTTCCCCTGTCCCCCGAAACGAGACACAACCGGAATTTCCATAATTGCGAATTCCGCATAAATAATTCATTTGCCGGGTGTGATATTGTAACGACTGTTTGCTGAAGTTAATATCAACATCGAAAATAATGATCGCGTTGAAAAAACTACAAATGGCTTCCGCCTGCATCAAAGCATCCAAGCGAGCATTAAAAAGCCAGGATCCAGTCTTAAGTCTAATGAACACACTGTACATCCATCTTCCCCTACCTTGCAAACAAGATTTTTGCTTTTTTGACCCGGGCCGACCATCCATGCTGGTGTTCCTCCTTGACACTGCCCAAATTTAGCCCAACCAAAAACCACGGACCAGGTTCGTACCAGGTTCGTACCAAATTGTAGCATGGGTCAAATTAATGGACTGAAATCAAAATCTCGAATTGTTTCCGGAAGTGACTCACTTCTTAGTAGCCCCGGGCCAAATTATCTCTTTAGTTTGCAACTTGAGTTACTATTGGACAGCTGGGGCCAAGAAATCTTATGGCTTAAATTAATAAGAATGTACCAGCTCTTACGAAAAAATATTTCTTGTCACATTTCTGACACAGAATCATCAGGTTCTTATTGAAGAAGTTGCGCGTTTACATGGCCGGTCATCTGACAGACAGGTCCACATGGATCTCATAATCAGTCTGACATACAGCAGCGCTATGAGGTTGATGTTAGGTAACAATTCTGTCATGTCATTGCATTCAGGTTCCTTGATAATTTCTCACATGGCTGCTCTACTCAATTAAAATGTCTGCGCTGTCTGCTAGTAGTTTTAATCGAAAATCAGCATATTACTCACCGATGGCGATTTATAGTAATGAGTTGATGTTTGCTGAACGCAATGTTTGACTTGTTATAAGCGTTGTTTGGTTTTCTCAGTTTGTCAGGCATTGTTGTAGTTGGGTACCTGCGGGAGATCTCGAGGTGTTGGGTCATCATCATAATTAATGATTCATTTCATTTCAAATTACGTTGGAGTTATAACTGAACTTGCATGTAGTATGCCTACACAAAGTTGCAGCGTTTCCTGCCCAAGATGCTAATTTTGATTGGTTGAAATAAAAAGATTTAGGTCGTCATCTTATACAAATACACAATGAATCTGTGATCTGGGGACAATGACTAAAGCCCAATAATGCAAACAACACAGAGAAACACTGAAACACAAACAGGGAATCAAAGACATTTGATCTCGGAAACACTCCCTGAAATCATGTTTCTTGTTTTTTTACAAAGCCCAATGCATGCAACAGGGAAACATGGAAACAGGAGACATAAACATTTTTTCTGAGCATTTCCCCATATCATTTGTATTTATGAGAAACATGAAACATGGTTTCATGAAACTTTAACCTAAGCTTTAATGCACTTGTTGCAGGGAAATGCTCAGAAACATGTTTCTGTCACCTGTTTCCGTGTTTTCCTGTGTCATCTGCTTAAGGCTTTACAAGTAAGAGGTATGAATGGGGTGGGTCATGGCCGCCGCTGCTGCTGCTGCTGTAGTCAGATATTGACGCAGTATTTGCCAGTGCTACTTCCCCCTACGCATTTGATCTGCGATGTTGTGACTGATTGAATTTTCGTTGATGCTGATGAAATAGACGCAGCTTAGCTGCTTGATATGCAGGGTAGCAGTACGGACCTTTAATAGAACAATCACTGATTCTAGTATTTCTGACTATGACATACGATATCCTGTCTGCTTATGTCGTCTTAGAAGAAGGGGTGACCAACTCGTCCACCTCAGTTGCCCATTCGTTTGCCCTATAAACCGAAACCAAAAGTAATGGCTTGATTGGGACCAAAATACAATCCTTCATCACCTGATATTGGTTTCCGATATACTGGTAGATACATATTTAATGCCTGTCTGAAAAACTATTTTCGTTACTGACAATGTGATGTATATAGTTGAACGATATATCTATTGTACGATGAATTATTAAAGATGATGATTTCCCCGAAAATTTGGTGAAATACTTGTCTGGAAGTGAGAGACGCTTATGAAATATTAAACACCCACGTTAGACATAACCGTGTTGAGTGTTATATAATATATGTGATCTGAATTTTCTAATAAGATCTCGAGTACGGGTGGAAAGTAGCTGAAAGTGAAAAGTCAACTGGTTCTCAACAGCCACTTTCTATCGCTACCTTGTGCTGCACGAACATTTGGCAGGAATACGTAATGCGCTAAGAGCAATGGAAGTGAAACTATCTGAAATTCTAAATCTTACGGTTAATATATAAAAAGACTTGTCACATGAAGTCGAAGTCATGAAGTCAAAGTCTTAGCCAATAGATGAGTAATTTGATGTTTGTCAAGTTTAGTGACCTCATTGATGTTTTGCAAAATATCTATATGGACAGATATGTCGATGATGGAAAAAAATGCACAAGATGTCATCTTTAATGGCAATTGGCTCGGTGAAGAGGTGCTCGTATGGATGTTAGGAAATAGGGTTATTGAAGTCGAGGATAAGAGGAACTTGTATTTCGCTGTACCATAGCTAGCCAGTAAACTAGATCATGAAGTGTTCTCTTGGTGTATCATACATCATTATTTAATATGATAATATATGTCATCATTGAGAATACATTTACTGATTATCATCAAAGGTCTTTAGACAGGGCGGCCACCTACCTGGAGATCAGGGAATAGTCCGGAAATTTTCTTTTCTTGAAACAAGTCGGGATTTAGTATAAAACTAAGCTTAAGAGGAAAAGTCGAGGAAATCTTTTGAGATCATGAATAAAAGTTTCTGTGTATGTTTTACATATTTGACTGTGCTTGTTGATTAGATTCAATCTTAGTAGATCAAGTCAGGGAAAACAATGTGCATGTCAGGGAATAGTCATGGAAAAAGCATGTCTGAAAGTGACCACCCTCATAGACTCTGTGCACGATTATCTAAAGTGAAGTGATGATATGATAGATTTTGAAATATCTTGAACCAAAATGATATTGCCTAATGATCAAAATTGGGGATCATCATGTACAGATCAGTGAACTATAGGGATTTTACTATTTATGAAGGTATAGCACATGTAATTGAAAATTCTATGATTGGGATAGGGGAAGGCTTAGCTGCTTTGAAAAACGCATCTCTGCAGGCTGTGTTCAAACTTATTCGATCCGTAGACATTAAGATTACATTGTTTAAAGTATAATGTATAAAGACATCGAGGCTACATTCTATTTCATAGCTATATATGTATGAAAGGATAAAAGTTTCTGATGAAAATAATTACGACTTACCTTCATCACTAGGGTTCAATCTTCCGCGTATCATTCGCCCCTGAATTGACAGACATATATCAGGATGTTAGTTTTCTAGTTGCGAAAACGACGCATTCGTCATCGCTTTATTTCACGATGAAATGTCAACAGCTCGTCGCGGCGAATTGTTTCGATTAATAATTAATTCGTCGTTTGAATTTGACGAAGCGTCCGTCCGTGCCCTCGCACGCGCGCGCGCATCCACGTGTGTACACATGCTCTTAAACTACTCGCACGCGCCACGGCTGCTAGAACTGCTTTCGCGTCGTCCGTGTACTTTTGGAGTGTAGAAGACGACATCTTTCTCATCTCTGCAAAGAGACGTTTTGCCGCAAAACGCTGGAAATTGTCACCTTGATTTGATTCAGCGCGAGAATACTACTACATCGGCTAGACAAAAGCGTCGACAACGGTTACCCCTCTGGAAAACCAGCGTTGGTGGTGTCGTTTGATTGGCCTATCGCAGTTTCTAAGCTCGTTAATATTCATAAGCTGGCATGTGTGATGGAGTCTGGCAACATTTCGTGTGTCGGTTAGCGCAGTTATGAGAACGGTTGTTCTATCATACCGGATAAAGTTATATCAATTAACGTGTATTCGATGATTTTGACCATTGGTTGGTATTTGAGTCCGGATTTAGGTCGGGTTTAACTCGTGTTGATTGCGGAAACCGGTATTCTATTCACGCGCGTGTGTATGTATGATAGCTATATAACCTAATAGTTCAGAGCCTGAGAGTTTACTACTCTGTAATACTGTTGCTCTATACCTCAGCAACTAGGAATATCTACATCACCGAGTCAGTCTACAGATGTTGTTCTGTAAGACGAGAACTCAACGGAAAACCGTTGGATGCTGAGTTAGTTAGTTTCATTGTTGCGGTTGATCTATCGGGAGTCATATACGGGAGTCATACGCGTCGGGCGGTCGTGCAGATATAACTTAACACTGTGATCGATTCCGATACTGAAATAATTGGCGCGCCGATTTTTTGGGATCTATCGTAACTGTTATCGGCGTTTTTCTAAACCTAGCGATTGAATATCGGGATTTTACGTGTGATAGTGATATCTCCTGCGGACTGGTCAAACGAGGAGGAATAAAGAAAAGAACTTTTTTCCGATAGAAATATTGATATAAATTGGTCAACAGGAGCGCGGTAATGTAAACGAACGTGTTTTGATGTTTGTGTTTTCATTTTATCATTGTATTTAGGCTTCTTGATCTAAAACTACAATGGCAATGCTGTCTGTAGGCATGTTACTCCTACCATTTGTCTTGTTGATGGTCAAGACAACCCAAGCAGTCGGTAAGTGTTGAGCTACTTTTTTTCTTCTCAGTCCAGCATGAAGACGGTTATGACAGGTTATTTACTCAAAATAAGTGATTCTGCAATTATGGTTAATAGATATATGAAAAGTACCAAGCATTGATCGCTATATAAAAGATTGATTTTTATCCTTTATCATATTTTCTTCTCTATCAGTTGGCACATTTTGTTGAACAAAGATATCATAAGCTATAATTGCAGGATTTTTAAACTACATTAAACATTCCCAAAATATGTCTGAATGTATTTATTGATCATGTATGTGGCATTATAATCTTCGTTATATGCTTTATTGTTCGGCGTTGATTTCAGTATATATAAATCTTTTGCGATTTTCAGGAAAAAAAATAACTCAAATTCCTTACGTATGTGTACTGTCTGGTGTCGTCTATTTAGGTGGAATGCCGATTTTTTTCAGTGAGAAAATCTGGTTCATATTTAGAACCGTGAATGAGAACGTCTATATTTTTTTCTCCTTAATAGCAGTATCGTCAAGAGGTCCCTGTAAGAGCACTGACTGGAATGACAAATTTCAACCAAAAGATGTATTGTTTGCCATACTTGAACTGTGAACTTCTTATGCAATATTTTTTTTCAAGAATTGGAACGCTGTTTGTTTATCTAGGTTTTAGGGCCATTCTGTGTGCTTAGTATATAAACAACGAGATCGGCTTCTCGATAAAGCTAATTGACTTGAAAACTGCTCCTGTACGTCGTGTTCAATAACCTGCAATCTTTACCTCACCAGCGCTCTATTATATACGGAATGTTATATCAGTGGATTATCTCGCCTAGAATAGATCCCCGAGAAACGATTCAAAACACTACTACACAAGATCAGTTTGCAGATTAAAAAAGAACTCCGTAGGCAGACGAAAACCATTATCGAGTTTACTCTGGGTGTATATGCGAGATTCCGGCCCTGATGAAAAGTGTGGGAAACAGGCTAACAGTTCCTCACCGGGTTTTATGAAATACTCTATGTAAACACATTAATACAGGGTTAATCGGGCCTACAGCAGCCGTAGCTTCGCACTGAATTAATGATTATTCCGAAATGAAGATTATCTTTAACCTTTAGGTCTACAGACGCTGTAAGATGAGAAAAACTATTTCTGTACGCGACTGCTAATTCAAAAAATTAAAAAAATTACTGTTGGTCTTAGCTGATCAAAAGAACGATGTACCTTCAGAAAGCGTATCTGTATATTGATTTACTATTCTGATTGACATTTAAAGGCATTTGATTTGGTCGTGTACAGGGACATCATGTTACATCCAGATGGAAAATAGAAATGACAGAAAATCGAAAACGAAACTGCACGCTCGCTGAAATCGTTAAAATCAAACTTTCTGCGTAGATAGTAATGAAATTTGTTTCGTGAGCGTAGTCAATATTTGTACCTGTTTAAACTGACTATGCGGCGCTTTCGTTTAATCTCATTTGTGCCGGAAAATGCTTTTTGTCGAAGCTTACTGCCCGTCCTAGCGAGGCATTTCCGAACCCCGTTTTCAGAAGCCGTATTCGCTGAAAAGTCCATTACCGACTTAAAAACGTAGAGAAGACATCGATGTGTCAACAAAACGTCGCCACACATACACACATTGGATACATGTGTCATAGAACAATTCTGGATATGAATTTTGATCCAATATGAGTCGTTGACAGAACGCAGCCATCCACAAGGCCTAGCTTTCACGAATTAACACTCGGGGACTCGGCGTTTTTAAAAAGCATTTGTGAAACGAATACTTAATTCCCTAAATTTCCCACAGGCGTAGTTCGCTTATTTTTGTCCCTCGAAAAGGAATCTGAATAATGAATATATCACCGGTCGTGTCGTTCAGAATCGCTACAGTTCTGATATAATCCTGGGGCTGCTTTGACCCTTAAAGGAATATTAAAGTATCTGTGCTATAAAACTATTTTGCTTCGTAGCCACCCAATTTAGCCCCTAGGTTAAGCACTTAGCTTAGGCCACCTTCGATTTCCTAGAGACCAATCCCTCATTTTAATTCAATCTTCTCTAATTTAAGCTAACAGCGACTTATACTCAGTACAATATTGACGTCACCTCAAGTTTCTCTTCCGTTTCGAGTGCTAACACATGAGTGGATACAGTTTTGAATAATTTAAAACATTCGTTGCATTCATCAATAGTTCGTGAAGATCAGATTTATCGGACTGGTTTCGAGTTCAAACTCTCGTTTACGCAATATCACCTCAGAAGATAAAGATAGCTGGAAGGAAACTTTTCATCAGCCGGAATTTTACGCTGACATGCATTTGCAGTTTATCTACCTATCAATGACCATTAATGGCTGCCGGGGCTGCGGCATACTGGTCATAAAATGGCCGTAATCTTCATTCATGGATCAGAGTTTTTAATGCGGGATTATGGACAGTGCAGCACAGTCAGAATTAAGTTATAACATCGACTTTAGGCGTATTGATAATTGCTAGCCGGTCTGACCATCTGGTACAAAAATTCTCTCGAGATATTAGTACTTAGGCCCCGTTATTGGTTTTTTTGAAGTGTTCTACGAGTCGTAGATGAAAGATCCCCTCAGCTTTGTAAGGTGGAGTTCTTAGAAAATCGTGCATTGCCGGATCAGGCTGGAAACGTCGACACAATGAAAACAATAACCTTAGGTTTTTGTGTAAATGAATATCTATATAAAATGTTCATGTTTATCGCTGGAAGAATGTCTTTCAATACGTCTAAAGTTCCGGAATACATTTTATCGGCGGAAATACTCGGCGAACGACTAAAGGAAATTAGTTTTGAGTTTCTGAACAAAGACGTGCCCGTGCGGGGCTGCCATTGCTTCGCGTTATCAACTAACTTGTCACCATCTCTTTGAAGGCCACAATATGAAATTCATGTCGTTATCTCGAATCATTCGAGATAACTTGCTAAAAACTGGCACCATATCTCGACTGTTTTTCACGGTCCGTACGACTCCTTGATTCCTTAAAAACTCCTTCAAATCAGAAAAATGCTTGAAAAATGCTTTTCAAGATGCTTTAAACTCCTTTAGTTTGAACAATATGCCCACAACTCCATTAAAACTCCTCAAAATTTTTGAGGAATGTGGTAATAAGAAATTGTTATCCAATTTGTAGTTCTAAAGTAGACTATGCCTTAATTGGTATAGTTAGGACCAGGATCTATTTTTTACCCAATTAGGTGGTTACCAAATTCGAAACTGAGTTTATAGGTAGTGTAAAGGATTAGAATTGGGAAAAACCATCAAAACAGTACCAATGTAGGAGAATACAGTAATTGGGATGTAAAACTTAGACCTCAAAATTTAGAATTTTCTCCTTGAGAACTCCCTATATCCAGGACTGCGCGATCTGGAGGGATCATGTTTATGGTACAGCGTAACATTTGCTGCTGTATGATGAAGAGTGTGTGAATATTCTACGACGCTGGACATGACAGTTATGACAAGACATTATCGCGGAGTTGGAGCTGAATTTGGCATCAGCGCGTCGTCATCATCGTGGTTTGTAACGAAAGAGACTGACAGACGACGGCGCCATATAGCGTAATGCAATTTCCTTCGGGCGAATTACCGATGACTAGTCGAAGGGTTTCGAGACGATGGCGAAAAAAACCATTGTGAACCGTAAGACGATAATGAAAAGTAGTTGATAGTAACCGCAGTTCTTTTGATGTTTAATGCTGTTAATGGTACGGTTAACCTTTACAAAAAAGGCTTTGGTATGAATGGTCCTTCATCAAGTGATCATGATATAGGCCTAAGCCATACGATTACACGAGCATTTTTGGTCCGTGCCAAATTTGGCCCGGAATAACTGTTCGCACAGGTGCTAAATAGGGCTGTGCCTGTTTGGCCCGACCAAAAACGTCAGACCAGGTTTGGGAAGTGTCTCACTTTGCTTTGTTTGATCATTTGTTCAGTATCGATTGAGTGATTAATGTGTGAAAGCGCTATCTAGTTAGACATTGGCCAAATTCGCCTCCGCTGTGCCAATTTGGCCCGCGCCAAATTTTCCATATATTGAGTATATTGGTGGTTTAAGCGTGTAAGGCTGTGTTCATGTTTTCAAATGGAAATCCTCGGTTAGGATTGAGAGACAATGATTGCATGTATAGAGTTGATTATCGTGTCATTATTGCATTTCGATTGCTGCATCGCTCACGTCCGGTAATCCTGATGGAACTGCGTGGCTGTTTTCTTCTGTCTGTATATCATCGCACGTTGATTACAGTGGTCCATCACGTCCTAAGTCCGCGCATAACGAGATGATCAGACGTTTGATGACCCTTATCCCTCATCTACCGCTGAAAATACTGAATTTGTTTGCGATGTTGAGAGATTTACACCGGAAGGTTCACCACCACCAATTCTGACGTGTTTAATTCGTCCCACCAGCTTTTTTCTTTGTTGACTAGTTAGAAAGAGACTGATACTTCTTTGTTTGTCAGGGCTTTGCCACGAAGAATATGCCAATGCAGTTACGCTCAGAATAGTTGGAATCTTCATGGAATCAAACGTACTCCAAAGTCTGATGAATCTTTTACCATTTGATTGAAATTGGACAGATGTTCTAATAGCAACTCTTTCATAATTCAGTTAGTTGCTGATTACCTGAAATCTGTTTCGCAGGCCTGACTCTCTCCTGAGGCAGATCATATTCTTCCTCTGTGCACTGTAGTCAGTTTGAGTGTATCACCTGGTTTTCATCAAGAGCATCTAGAGAAAGTGGGGCTTTGTAGATTCTTACAATAATTGCCAATACTATCTTTAGCTTCTGCATCATAAACAGCCAGTCTTCTCATTCTGCATTCTCTCACTCTTCTCTGCTCGCTTATGTTTGAAGTACACGCATTGCCTGTCCGGTGTGAGATGGGCACTGAATTGTAAATATCAGAAACTTTATGAAAGACATCGCTGTTAACTTCTTTCGCCCTGTGGCTGATACACAACTACAATATGAGACTTTATATTCTTAGAATGATGAGTCGAAACTGTTCCGCGGAATCATCTATCAATTCTATGCCTTATTGTTTAGTATGCTGATCACTTAAAATACTCATTCAATTGATGATTCAGAATCGTTTCGAATGAAGAGATACTGAATGAATTATTTCATGTGGTTTATCGTCGGTGACCACTCTGCCTCCGCCATTAGCCTTTAGATCACATTAATAATTGCTCACGTTAGGACCGAGTAATTATGTTTGTGGATTTCATTTCCTTGGGTGCGAAGAAATAATGACGTCCGACTGGTTGTAATTGGCATTATGTCAAATGTAATCTCAATCATAATTAACAGATTGACGGTTTGTTAATTTTTGGGTTCGACTTTCATTTGATGAATTAGATTTCCGAGATGATGTCCCCGATACCTGAGCCTTGACTTCATTAGAAAGGCCTTCGTTTAGTATTCCGCTTCATATGTTTTTCTCTCAGTAATTCTCAGATGTTATTTTTACGCGCACTATCTCCCTCGAGTAATTATGAGTTTTGACTGAGTTGTTATTGATCAGACGGATGAATATAAGCTAGCTACGAGCTGCAGATTAAGGTAATCTGATTGATTTTTTTATGCCCGGCTCCCGCCATGGGCCAACGAAGGTCACTTTGTTATGTTTGCCTTCTGGCGAGTAACTCCTTCACATGATCAGTAATTCCTTCACATCATCAGCACAGCTCACAGCCGCCTGTTGTACATCCATCTTATCTATTACCCGGATATCTTCCTCCGATGAAAAAATGGAGTTCGAGCGAGGACACAAAATACTGTTATTTGCCCATGGAACCGAACAGAGCAGGTCCTAAAGCGTAATTATGGGTTGATGCTTCAAACCAAGAGAGAATGAGTGCAAGTAAATGGCAGTTGTTCCGATGGAAATTGTCAGTTTCGTTCGCTTTTACACCTAGTTTTCGTGGCATTGGCCCCATTAATGAAAAAGCTGTCTACTTACTTCCAAAAACCAGAACTCATTCATCCAAAATTCATCCAAAAAAAATCGTCATATATTTTCCTCTTTATGTATTCGATGGAATAGATATATAGGCTGAATATCGATTTTCATTAGTTTTAGGAGGTGCAATATAATGCCATGGTTTATTGGCATTAACCATACATTATTAATTGCTCATATATTGGGAATAGTGTTAATGAAATTGGCATAATGGCCGATGTAATGACGAACAGTTGACCACAATTAACACACTTACAAAGAGACCCATACTACTAGCTAATAGCTGGAAATAGCCAAAGCTGTTCAGCGACTATGATATTTTCATGATTTGCTCTATTTCAATCGATAAGCTCATCTGAAGTTATCTGAAGCCATTCATTCCGAATAGGACGTTAAATTGTTTTTTACATTCCCACCCAATAAATTCTCATTCGTAAGATACACATGATATAGCAATCCAAATTGGAGTGAACCTGGAGTGGATCTAGACCTTGGTGGCACCATATTCAGTGCCTTCTTTGCACTTCTCAGCTATTCGCACACCAGCATATGATATCGCAATGATTTCGACAGTAGTTGATAATATAATTGGGTCCACACATTTTTTCAGCCATGATGGCAGACGTTTGTAGGCTAAACGCTTTCCGATTCGTCCACTTCATTCGTCAAGAATAGAATGATCATTAGAAAAACAAAGTGAAAATTTAACACTTATCTGTGTCATTAGATGTTACACTCTAGATCGCTGGGAAGTTGATGATCGAGTTATTAATAAATAGATTTTTTAGGTACTTTGTTTCAAGTCCACACGTCGGCATGTTGTCAATCCCGTTCGCTAATTAATATCCAATTAGCGATGCTTACAGCGTTCCTGTCAGTTTTTGTCATCGTCAAGTTTGTATAGGTGCCTGCATCGGGTGCGTGATATACTTGGCTCTTAATAGCTCGTCTAAGAGGCAATAATCCTGATTTAATGAAACATAGATTGCTGTATACGCCGTACGTTCATAGTCATTGTTCGCAAGAGATAGCTTGGGATTAGCGTCGAAAGAAAAAAAAATCTGGTTTCATGAATAAGATGACTGTACGAAAAGTTCCAACATACTGTTGTGGTTCCCTGAGAAGAACGAAGAAAGAAGAAAACGTTAACTCTCTCATTTACTATTGGGATATACTGTATATTTGATGGCGTATGAGGACCTGAATAAGACCAATACCATGAATATCGGCCATCAGTTGAATAAGATAGGTGCGGAATGGTTAGCGTCGGCTCCTCTGCTGCTGCATCATCGGTAGTTGATACGCGACCACGTAGCAAATTGGACAATTACGCCAATACGAAGGAATGTATTCACACAGTTAATGCTCGGCGCTTCCTCGGACTTGTCAGCCGACTGCGCGATAGATAAAGCATCGCGTAATCACATTTTGAACCAATAAAACGGTCAGGTTTCTACATATGATCCGTAGTTGATGTCGGCGTGGACAGTTTGATTCAGTATGTACACATACATCTACATCATGATGTAAATATAAAAATCTCTGGAGGTTTAGGTAATATTTGGCATATTCTTTATGCCTCCACATGAATGGCATGTTTGTTACAGAATCGAATTATACTGTAATATAGAGAATTTTTGAAAGTCTCGCGATTTGGTACTTTGTTGTGGACTGCGCAGTTCATGTCATGGCAAATTAACTAACTGCCAGGTCACGAGTCTCACGAAGGCGTCTTCTATATTCAAACTCTTTTGCAATGATGTGGAGATCTTCAGTCACGTTGTCTGGTGTGATAACTGTTATGCCATTATCAATCAATACGAATCATGATACATTCTTATTATTGAGTCTGGATTTATCATAACCAGTTGATATAGCTCATCTATATCGAGATATCATAGAGAAATCCGTTGTGTTGCCTGTATATATGAATATGACTTGATGATCTCTCATCTGGCGGCGTCGTCTACGATGACGTAATGATCGTCCGGTTCAGAGGAGCCCCGGTGATTAATCATAATCAATCAAAATACCACCAGGGTCCTTTTGGCATCATCCAACCAAGCCGTTTTTGCACCAGTGCCCATCATGTTCGTGTTCATTATTACGCCATCTGTCAGAAAGAAAATATCAGTTGCTGTCGAATCAACTAACTGTGTACATAGACCTAATAGCATTTGCGGGATTCATTTGTTTAATCTGGTTTAATTTGGTTCTGTAGCCAATTTAACAAATTGAAACCTTAGTCTTAAGACCACATACCCTTATCATCGTACTAGCTAGTTTATACATATTCAGTCTGGGGGAAGAAAGTTTAATCACGAAATGGCTCATTCATATTCTAGTCATATTTTTGCCGTATGATATGATAATGTCCTTTGCTGTAGTAAATTCTGATCATCTTTCGTTTGCGCCTTTGTGCGATTTCTTTTGATGATGAAATCCGCGTATCTGCCGCAATTTCTGATTAGTCGTTGATTGCTATTTCGCGTGGTCGGAATTTGTATGATTTTCACTATGATTTTCAATGAAAGAAATACACGGCGGACTCGATGAGAAAGAACCTGTTTTCAATTGAGCTCATTAAAACGTTGATTACTTTTCGAACTTCACAAAATTGCTGAAAATTTGTTATCCGTCCCACGTTGTTGCGGTTGTTGCGCAGATCAAAGCACGGTATACTATGTCTGTTTTGATATTTCGAGGTGTTGCCGATGTGCAGGATTTTGATTGACAGGGATTTAATCAAAGTCAATCTGTCATCGTAATCCTGTCGTATTCATCTCTGGAATTGAAATCTCTCATTGAAGCTAAACCGTTGTTGAAATTGCGAAATTTGGCTTACGTTATCAATGATCTGCAGCAGAATGCGCTATTTACGCAGTTTTTGTATCTCATGCTTTTATCGTTGTGAGAGAAGCCGCGTTCAGACAAGCATTTACTGTCCGTAATAACTGTTCATACTGGTGTCAAAAGATTCCTGTTTGGCCCAAGTCAAATTTGGCCCAACCAAAAACATCGGACCCGGGCCAGCCAAATCTTAGCACGGATCAAATCATCGTGTATGAATTGCAACTGGTTCTGGAAGTGACTCGCTTAAGCATTGTTTAGTATCGAGTGAGTGGTTTGCTAGTGAGCGGGCTCTTTAATTAGGCGCGGGCCTAATTGACTCAGACCTAATCCATACCAACTTGGCACGGGCCAATACTGCTCCGCGTGATCGCGGTTATAGAGTCAATTTCCCATAACATTTGCACAGAAAACTTCAAATGGCCGTATCCATTGTCCGAAGAAAGTTTCCCAAATGTTCTTGATTTTTGAAATCTTTTCTACTGTGACCGATAGCAACATAGCTGACTGCGTTATTCGCTCTCTATCCCGATAAAAGTTCAGTCACAGGTCACTTAGCAGATAAGTCTCATTCGATGTGTCTTTAGTGCGCGAATATATCAATTCGTCATCTAATCAAACAACGACTTCAACAGCGGAGACATAAGAACCGTTGACACTGATAAACATTACTTGTGGGTATTTACGGAAGCGAATTATGCTGGCAGCGTTGTCGAAATCGATCCTAGTCCTCTTCGATAAAGGCATAATTCGATTAATGTGGCTTAAAGGTGGTCACTTTGATATAAGTCAACGTCTTTTTCTGCATATATATGTATATCTAAATGGCCACTGGTACTACTTATGGCATTGAACGCTTGCCTCCAATGCTGGACTGCTATTGGTATGTTGTACAAAATGTTTGATTATGTTGGCTTATTTCAGACCTGTCATAGCGGATGTGTCTGAATCTCAATCAAGAGTTGGCTGGTCTGAATCCCGGTAAAACCATTTTTTTTATCAGTACATATATCAGCGTTTCCCGACTAACTGATCCAGCGACATAAGTCGTAAGCCAGTATTCAAGTGATTAGGAAGTTGATGTTGACTGGTGATGTGGTAGAAGAAGTAGATACCTTCCAAGTGATCTCATTAATTGATATACATGCATTGTCGTTTTCACGACCAAGGTCGCGTCATAAACTAAACACCACTGGGATGCTTAATCTTTGTCACTAAATTCTGTTGCATTGTCTGCATACTTATTAATCCCTTCAGTGGTTCTTCATTTGATATACTTACTTCACCGCTCGGCATTCAACCGATGGTGAACATCTTTTCTTCAGCGATTCGTAGTTCTACGAGGGAGCACAGCCTTGCGATTGATCACTTATTTATCAAGTTTGACGTTTGTGTCTTGTTGAAATCGAAATTCCACAAAGCCGTCTTAAAGTGATATAACAATAGTTCCTGTATGGGAATCGTGACAAAACATGTACAGTATATTCAACAGTTAGTTGTGTAATTTACGCCGCAGATCGACTTCGTCGCGATGTTAAATTCTGTATAATCGTAATCACCATTTATCATATACCCAGACGAGATATTGCCCTTCGTATTTGAATTATTGATGCCTTCAGTGCTTCGCTTGTTTTCTCCGAGTATCGCTTTGATGATGATAATTATTGGTCTGGATGAAATCGTTGTGCCAACGGTTCGCATTTCCATTTCGAACACGAGATCATTGCAATTACGGCTACCAATCCTTCGACGCTGTCATTTCCATTGTGCGCCTGTGCCCGTAAGGTCTAAAATAATGATATACGAATTTCTAATCTGGTGTCATGAATGAAAGTCAATAACGTCGCGTTGCGTTGCCTTCAACTTCTCGAGAGGTTTTTTCCGTATTATCAGCCGATGGCGTAGATACTTTGATTTTCTCTTAATGAATTCATTAACGATCCAAATCACACTTACCGAAGTCTGGAATTGTGACTGAAGTGACTGGTGATGGGGATCGGACAGAACGGATGATCATACTAAGTAGCCGTCTATAGTAGCTATAAATGTGTGTGTACACGGAGGTTGTTTCTTATGTCATGGCTTGTTGCGTCCCGCATTCGCTGATTGCTTCGTGCTGATCTCGAAGTTCTGTCATGACCTATTGTTTGATGATCGCTAATGCCACCCGTCAGGTACTTCTTCTCGGCAATGTTTGAAGTTTTTCCCACGTCTTCCGTTCGAACTGAGATCTTCGCCGTGGCAATAAGACTGGGGACCTTAATGATCCGTTCCGAGTGATGTTTAGTCATCACATCGCATCTAAACATATGCCAAAATCACCAGCATTTCACATGAGTGCCAAATGGGCCTTTGCTTTCCCGTTGACCGCGGCCACATTTTATGAAAAAATGTATTTAAGAATTACATTTTAAATGTAATTTAGGCTTATAAATGTGAATGACTCAAAGATACATGTTATAAACATCCTTCTCTACATTTTACGCAGCTGAAATCGCCTCTTGATATTCCTGTAAGGACTTCGAGCACGGTGTTCGACAATTTGGACGGCTGTCTAATGTCATAGATCGATTAAAAGGCCAACTCCTTTTAATTGACCTACAGCTTCTTATGTTTAAATGGCTTTTATGGCATTTGAAAATGTTTTTAATGCTTCTCGATTGAGGATTTGTTGGTAAAGGATCTCCATTTATCTGTAACTGCTCTTATACAGGCTTAGTAAGTAGATTTTTAGTCTATACTCTCTCTCTCTCTCTCTCTCTCTCTTGAAAGGTATTAGTCGCTCACCGTCTTAGCATTTGATTCTGAAGAGATGAATGCCAACGAAACAAACAATGGTACTAGGTTCAAATATTTATTCAAGTTGTCACCAATTTCGATGCATTCGCTCATCTGGGCGCGTGCGCGCTCGAGAATCGCGACGCGAAATTGGCGTTGAATTCCGTCGAATTCACTGTTGTCAAAATTGTCGTCGCTACGTTGACAGCTAAGACTCTTTACTTCTGCCTTGACTTCTGCATAAACATCGCGGGGCAAATTACCTGTTAGAAAAAAACTTGTTACGTCTTCCATGCGCGCGCGAATTGCTCGGTATGCAAATCATCACGCGGAGGTGACGTAGCGACGATTTCATTAGCCCGAGACGAGTGCGCTGAAGTAGAACGCCCCGCGGCAACAGGTAGTCACTTAGTCTGTCTCTTGTTAGACGTAAACGTCGGGTGAATTTACGACTGATCGATCGATCGAACTCGGGTCTCATCAGCGAAATGTTGTGCAGCTAGATTACACAGGAACCACGCGCCGTACATGACCGGCATTTCGAAAAAGTAGAAACCATTGTCGACGACGGAAAATTTGGCGGCCGTTAACAATCTCGCCTAATTAGGCTGTCTGACATGCTCGTCGAATCAACGATTCCCCGGATTAATCAATTTTACCTGATAATCGAATTTTTCGAAAATCATTAGAACATCTTGACAAATGTAAGGCAAGCGAGGTTATCTATATATAGAAATTTGTCCTCGTTCTTGTGCTATTTGAACTTATAGTAGACCAGGAAGATTTTTTCAGAGAAATGGCGCAAATTATTGAAAAATTTGAAAGTGAAATAATCTGCTTAGAGACAATCCGAAATATTCGAAATAAGGGTTAGCTGTGATCGAGAAAAAGACAGAAAGCCTCTGTAATGGCCACTTTTAGTCAGTAATGACAAAACGTCTTAATTACTGGAAAGGTCAATGTTGCTTCAACGATATTTTTCATCGAAACGGAATCCCATGCGACAAGACTTGTTTCCCACATTAATTTGTCTTGCTACATATCTCCCCAGACATGCCAACCATAATGATTTATTGCAGTATCGGGGATTTATACTGTCGACCTGTAGGTTAGAATTACACAGCAGCCCTCAGCTCTATTTGACCGCTGGGCGTTTCGAATCTTTTTTAGCCTCAATGAATCGAGGTTAAAACTAGTTCATCATTAAGCTACAGGTAGAAACGTAGTCTAAACTAACTTACTAATTGGAAAGGTGGAGATGTTATCTGCTCGCTAGAGAAAAGTCGATGCTCATCATCAGCAGGACAATTAGCCGCGATTACACAGAGATGATTCGGCCCGGGTCAAATTGGCACGGATCAGCCCCAATTCAAATTTGACCTGTGCCTCAAGTTTACATGTAAACAACTCACTCGATACTAATCAACGGTCAAACAAAGCGAAGTGAGTCATTTCCGAAACCTGATGCAATTCGCATGCATTAATTTGACTGGTGCTAAACTTTGGCCTGGGCCTGGTCAAACGTTTTTGGTCGGGCCCTACAGGTACGGGGGGGGGGGAGGGGCATTTGGCTGAATGTCTCTTGAGGGCACTTTCTGAATCAGATTCCTATTTTCATTTCTAAGTAGCATCATTCATAGAGTATAATTGTAAAATGTGTCGTGAATGCAGTGTACCTATTGTAGAAGCGGTGACAGGTCGAGGGCTACTAAATAATGACCGTTAGGATTAACGTTCATCTGATGAGAACGCGGAGGAAGATATGCGATATTGATTAAGTGTCTAATAACTGTGTGATTTATGCTCGTTTAACGTGAATTCGGACCATTTCGATGTTCAATATCGGACGCTGCGTTCGCGTTGACAATTAAGTATTTGGCGATCGTCATTGGAATGCGTCGTGTATCGTCGCGCGTTGTTGTAATTACGAGCATTGAGTAGTCTGTAATGATCGCTGGAATATATTACAACTGATCCCGAATCCGCGATTGATGATGAAGTCGACGAGTAATTATCTTCTCTTCATTTCGTCGTCGTCGTCGTTCGGCGTATATTTGAGCGCCGGCGACCGCCGCTGTTTATTTCGTGCGGAGGAGGGTCGCGACGCCGCGAGATTATTTCGATCCTCGTCGCGGCGACCTTTGATCGGGCGACGTCGTTGTCTTTTCGAATTCGATATTCATCCGCTGTTTGAATTCCGACAAATCTCGTCTTCGATTTCAAAAGGCCGCGGATATTTTTCGCGCGCCCCAGGGTGTTTTTGCTTGATTAGATCTTCGCGATTTCGGACGACCGGGAATACCGCGACGTCGACGTTAAACGCGAATCTGGTGTTGAATACCGGGTTGAAAGTCTAGTTACAGTTTCGGCTCCGTCCTAATGTCAATTGATATTAGTAATGATTCCCTGAAGGACGCGGGCTTAGCATCTCGTCGTGACGGGTCGATGGCTTGCATTAAGTTAATCTCATGCTCGGTACGCGTCCCATTGAATTTTGAAGTTCAAATGATCATCAACTTTTTTTATGGGATTTCGTATCGAATCGCGGTCGTGTTTTGTCATTGGAGCGCTGTTAATACCGACGCGCGCCTTTCTTGTGTGCTAAGCTCTTTTGGTATCCCTTTGAAAACCATATCATATCGAGTGAGAAGTGCAGAAACCATAGCTTATTACTGGGTTAGAAGCCGTTAGAGGCGCACAGAGACGAATTGGCCCAGATCAGGTCTGAGTCAGGCTTATTAGAAAGAGCGTTCATATCCATATCACTAGATACTGAAGAACAATGTTGTGACTTCTGAACCAGTTGCAATTCACGGGCTAGAATTCCGTTTTTGGTCGGGCCAAACACCCGTTTGACACCCGTGTGAACCATTGGCCCAAGCAATGTGATCGCAGCTATAAACTAACTTCGCCCTCAATGACCAGGAATGACATTCGCTGACATTAATTCTCGGTTGTACCTGGGAGTAATGGGACTGAATTACTCGAAGGTTGTACGTATTCACCCTAGGTGTGCAGGTATACTAAGTGCATTTGAATGTTGCTGTCGTAGCGTAGTAAAGTCAGGTGACTATTGATGAAGCCAATAACGAGAGATATGAGTTTTAGAATCATATTGGCTTCATCAATATCACATCTGGTGCTGTGATACGTTTGAGGTCATATTAGATTTTGCATCGATTGAAACGCCAACCTCAGTAGGCACGCCGACTTGAATAGTGTCTGCAATGTTCATTTTTCATCGGGAATACCGTTTTTTCGATTTTCATTTTCCACGTTGATATTTTTAAATCGAAATTCGAAATTCGGATGCAGCTGTCTACGATTATCCATCTCCGGGGGGGGGCGTGGGGGAACGACGAACGGTGATATCGAGTTCTGTGGGAATGTAAATTGGATCCGAAAGCCGAAGTGAAGAACCTTCTCTTCGGTAGAAACACTCATTACGTCGGGCTGTTTACTTCCACAACTCGAACTGTTTATCAATGAATGAGTCAGAAAGCAGCTACTCGCCGGCAACAGATGCAGATGGCCGATATTCATCAATAATTTACCAAAAGCAATAAAAAAAGGCTAAACGGGTAGTGCGCGCGCTAGAGAGAGGGAGGGTTCGAAGCTCACTACCTCGGAATAGAGACATTACAGCTCGTTATTATGTCTTTTCTTGGAAAAATACTGAACGATATTGAACATTATCTCGCTGTTTGATACTACTTACGAATGATGTATCTCGGAATCATTCATTTATTCAATATTTTATGAACGCTGTTCGCAGAATCTACCGAATCTACATGTTTAATAACGTCGAGTAATAGGGAACGAGTATATCAACGATTTCTTGTTTCTTTGTACAGCGCCAGGTCGGCGATTGCCATAAGCATTGCTATCACTATAACTAAGTTTCTGAGAGTCAGTCGATGGAAGATGTGAAACTCGCATTAATGGCAGTTAGCTTTCAGGCGAAAATGAATGTGACAAAAATAACAATTGTCACTGTATGTCTATTCACATTACTGTGTAAATCCTTATCGAATTACCGCACTGTAATTGACCCTTTTTTAGTGTATGTTAATTCTTTTAGATCCGAATTTTTACATCATTCCTATTCCGAATGAGGGCTTTCAGCTTCACGACGAGAATGGCGCCCGTTTATTTTATATGACAAGTCCGCCTGTGAGTCAACCCTTTGAGGAATTTGACTAACGGGGCCCCCGAAGTGAAAGAAACCACTTAAACTGATTAGAATTAAGACTAATCTCTAATTAAATTATTCTAATCTGATATCGCGCGTGCGTCTGTCCACGACTTTCTAATAAAACTGATAGCATCGTTTAAATTTCAAATTTCCGTCTCGCGGGTTTGATTGAAGTCGTGGAACGTCCCATGGTACCGTTCCCGAGTTGTCGGATGGGTTCGGTTTTGAGCGCTCGCTCTGGTGACATCTACCCGACATCTCGGTATAATTTAACACTTATAGAGCGAATCTGCGTAGATATCGCATTAACCGTAATCGCCCTAGCATTTTTGGCCTGTCCCAAACTAGGGAGCCAAATGGGCCCATGCCTGTTTCGGCCGGACCAAACACATCAGACTCTCTCTAATTAGATGCTAGCCAAATTTGACTCGGGCCTGATCCGGGCCAAATGGTCTGTGTGTGCGATCTGGGCTATTATCATACCTTAGATTTTTCTCACGACAAAAAATTTTATACGCTGCATGAAATAATTCTCATCGTGAATATCGCATGCGAGTTTTGTATTTTCGTCGAATTGGCTTTATTCCTCGGAGACTCGTGCTGTGACTGAAAATAATGCGAATGATTGGCATCCTACAATCCGAGAAGATAAGGAAATTTATAGATATTTTGAATTTGCTGTCGTGCTCGAACTGAAAATGACACTGAGTCTTCGTGGTTTGAAATGAGTGCAATGCATTTAAACTGTCACTTCTCTAGGGATGTAGATTGAGCGCTTAACCATGAACTATTTTGTTATCTACTGAGCTGTCTACATTTTGTGGTTGCTTTTTTCACTCAGAAGTAATTATAATTATGGTCTGAACGCATTAGCCATGATCATGCAAGGATTATTGGCCCGGGCCAAATTTGGCCTGGAACAACGGGGGGCCAAATTTGGCCAGACTAAAATCTTCAGATCAGGCCCTAGCCAAGTTTTAGCATGGGTCAAATTAATCACTGGGTGTGAATTACAACTTATTGCTGAAGTGGCCACTTCAATTTCTTTGTATAGTATTGAGTGAATGATATATACAGCTATTCTCTCACTCTCACGAAGGTGTATTTCTAATTCATTATACTTTGCCGTTAATTTGAAATGTTTCATCTGGAGCTTGCCGAGGATCCACGATAGGATATATAATGCATTCTGCCAGGAAACGTATAACCATAGTTTGGTGTCCTTCTGTATAAGAAAATTTTTGTTGGAATAAAAACCGCACCCAAAATGGAGTTCATAACCTGGATCCGTCTGCATCAAAGCCATTTCTTACTTCATCTCCTGTAAGAGCCCAGTTGTACAGTTATCACTGTCCAAATCTAAAGATCGGTCTGGGATTGGCTATAGAACTTAGATGGTTTAAACGGGTTTTAAATGTAAGAAGCCGGTTGACCCCTGAAATCGTCTCAGGGAAGCAGCTAATGGACTAACTCTGAAGTGTATTTTGCTGGTCGTCGTGCCGTGCACACACACGAGGAGAGTAAATCGTTTTATATGAAAGAACTCTGGAAACATTGATTAACCGGCTATAAAGATATACATGCATGTATAACCAGCGGAATGGTATTCGATTGCTTTAAAAGCTTCCATTTCCTTTTCCTGAACTGTTTTCCACCGTGTCGGATGCGTTTATACTCGTAGGATTAGAGTAAAAATCCATCACTCGGCGCGACATGTTTAAGAGTTCTCTTTGTATTAGTTTCGTGATTTTCACTTACGTTTTAGAGCGTATTGTGCGTCCCGTTATTTGATGAAAAATCCGGGGACGAATAAATTACATAAGTTGCGTAACGCTATTTATGTTCTAGACTCTTTTGATGGGCAAGATTTAGAGAAAAATTCTTCTAAATATTGCTATGCCCTTTTTACTATACAGTTTAGCTCATTGGGCTGATGTTTTGTATCTGGATGATACGCATCTAACATCCTATCATACAAACTTTCATAGTAGTTGTAGTTGTAAGCTTTGATTTCTCAGTTGGGCTCCGTCATATTGGGGCCTACGTTGACGGAATCCGCTGTCACTTTGCCCGTGATCAGCCATTCACACAAAGCAAAATGGGCCAGTTCCTGTTTGACCTGGGCCATTGCTTGATGAAATACGTCGGACCAGGCCCGTGCCAAATTTTAGCAACGGTCAAATTATCCCATGTGAATTGATTGCAACTGGTCCCGGAAGTGACTCGCTTAGATTTGTCACAGCATTGATTAGTATCCAGGGTCCAGTTCCACAGTTCTGAGTTAAATTTGATTCTAGAGTTAAAACATTGAAAATGAACTGATTTTAACTCTGAGTTAACTTTAACTCACAACTGTGGAACTGGACCCAGTGGTTTACGTATGAACGCGCTCTCTTTAATAACGCACCGGCCAAATTCGACACGGGCCTGATTGGTGCCAATTTGACGGAGGGCAAACATCTGATCACTGCTTATATGAGTAGTTAGTATCATTACGTTAGTCAACATGTATGACTTCATATCGTCTGTCCATGATGGCGTCATTATGCAACGTTCGTATAGGACGTAAAAATACGATAAAAGTGAATTTACCGCGGTTTGTAACGACTCGACGCGTGAATGCCTCCCACATCGCGGTCGGGCTTAATTTCATTGCAATTAATTTTCAAACCGGCTTAAAACGTGACACGGTTGCCCTTGACGACCTGTTAACTATTAATCACAATCTGTAATGACAGTGATAGGCGAGAGAGAGAGACGGAGAGAAGCCAGATGCATTACTCGTGTGCAGCCTATACGCCGTAAATCGCTTTTTCATCATCAGTTCAGGACTGTTCGCAAAATCACCCTCTCAAGATTAAAACACTGTCACAACTTGCCAATTCATTATCGCTGGTATTAAATAGATATTTCAGTCACTTAAACCGCGATCACACGGAGATGATTTGGCCCGAATCCGACCCGAGCCAAATTTTGCCACTGCCTAATTAGAGAGCGCACTCTCCATTAAACCACTCACTCGATACTAGACAATGCTTAAACAAAGCGAAGTGAGTCATATTTGAGACCAGTTGCACACCCATTGATTTTTCCTGTGCTAAAATTTGGCTCAAGTCAAATTAGACCCGGGCCAAACAGGCATTAGGCACCCACGTGAACAGTTGTTCCCGGCCAAATTTGGCCGTGGCCAAAAACACTCGTGTGATGGCGCTTCAGGCATCATGATCCCATAAGATTTGGCACTTTTATAGCCATACTCCACAGAGAACACATAGATTTATGCAACAGCCTCATTTAGCCTCGACAAACGCAATGATTTATTCTACAAGAAAAGTCCAGACATTTTTTAGTATGAATCAGCATTTTAATGGCTCTGAAATGGTTCCGAATGATGTAAGATGTAGATATCACATTTCACTAGAAGTGTTTGATGTAAGATGTTAATGCTTGAAATATTTATACATTGCTGAGCACAAGAATGTTTAATCTACGTAAAATATATGGAATTGAAGAAGAAATCGGCCCCTAGACTAATAAAAGCTAAAATAAAAGCTAGATGAAGTTATTGCTCTCCCAGTTGAGCTGAGAATAATAGCAATAATATCAAAGATGTGTGCTGAGATTGATTCATTATTGTGGTAAAAGTGTCTCATTATTTCTGACAGTTATTCATATCTCAGTATATTATTGAAAGCGGTTGTATCGGGTAGTTCTGTGCAAGGTGTTTTCTTTGTGAATAGATACAACCAAAAAAAACACGATAATAGTGAAATTGATTGTGCATCGTGAAAATTCGTACATATCATGAATTTATAATGAACTATCGGACAATTCTGTGTTTGAAAGAAAATTCGATATCTCCGAGTACAATTTATTGAAAGCTAACATTAGTCACACGGGCGAATTTGGAAACTTGCGTACGACTGTGCTATGTCAACAAATGATCAGAATTTCATTTTGTGGGAACGTCGACAAAAAGAGATGCAGAATTGAACAATTATAGGTTTGAAATGTAATTTAGATAGATCCCCATGAATAGTATTTTTGATGAATGTTACCTTTTCTCATTTTAGTATCTAGAAATATCATTTCTGAAAGTATCTGTTATATGACAAGGCTAGTTCGGCGCATAGATGGTCTAAGTGGTATTTTTATAGAGAATAATAGTGGCCTCAGTGTTTTTCCTATAAATAATCGGGTAGCCTGCTTCATCGAAGAAAAACAGGTTCATAGATCTAGTTGTTTATAATGGCTCGATTGCTTCCTTGATTAAAATTTTTATTATCGGCGGTTTGTTTATAAAAACGGTGCATTCCGTTGATTAGAGGTTACGCTGTGATACTGATTGATGTTTGGATGTCTATCCCAAAATGCTGCGAAAATGGCCAAACACAAAAATGAGTGAAATTACTTCTGGGAGAAGGTTAAGAATAAAAGATCTCTTAACCAGTAACAGAATCAAAAGATAAATCTGTCTTCCCAGCTCTATTATGGGCAGTGATGAGTGCGCCATCTATACAGATCTATGTGAAACTACTCTTCTGCCAACACCGTTCGTAATAACGATAACTCGGCTGTTGTGCATGGGAATCTAATCGTGTCTTGTGCTGGTTAGATGTTAGATGGCAGCATTGTAAGTTAGCGTTCCAAGTGACTGTTAACAGCGAGCTTTGGCTACTTATCGTTAGATGGAGTACTTGACAACACAGCAGTCAGTGACTGCTACATGGAATCAATACCACGATCAGCAATATTAGATACCTTTATGAATGCATCTAGCTTTTAAATGTATCTACCAATAAAAATACATAAGTTATCTATCAATGATCAATTCTAACAGCCTTATAAGCACCAATTATCATATATTTATATAAGTTTAGAAATTCTGAACATGTCAAAGCATTTTATAATCAATTTTTAGTCCCCGATGATTTTTAGCTGCGATGCTTCAGTAAATCTGCAATCTGCGATTACTTTCCGAGGAGGTATTTCGAAGTTCGATAGTCAAAGTGATGTATCGTTAGGTTATTGAACCGGTGTCGCATCTTTTTATGTCGCGCCGCTGCTGACTGGCTGACTTTGAATGCGGCGGTCGGTACATGACTGCTCGATTCTATTGCTTCGATCCAGAGTTGTGTTTGCTCATGTTTTTGTAAATCTATACGGGCAGCGAGTTATCGGTGGTTGTCACAAGCAGATCGCGGCGCCCGATCATGTGGAAGCGCCATTGATTTTACAGTTTCCGCTCGCCGGTAGCGCGCCATCGCCGCAGCCACCGCTGAGGATAACGAGGAGCGTTGCCGCGGCTGCCATGACAGGTTGATATGAAAGAGTGGCCTCGGCGCACGACGCTGTTGAAGCGATCAATATGCCAATATTCCATTCGGTAATGTTGTTTAGACCCGTGTTTATTACGGTGTGAATAGATTTGAAATACCCGCTGTACTGGACAGCACCTCGTCATAGTCGTAGCCATTCGATTATTCCACTTTGTACCAACAATCAATAAATCATTTTATTACCACCTGTTGATAGGGTAATTATCAGGGTACTATACTTTTTCTTCGTGTTTGACTTCTTGATTTCTGGATGGTGTTTTCATTCGACAAGACATACATGGAAATGGGTAGGCAGTGGTAGGCCGCTGATACAGTTTCTGATGATAGTAAATTCCTAGTAACATTGAAGAGGCTCGATGATGCACCCACAATGATGAATTCATGCGCAGCAAAACAAGATTTGCGCCATCCGATAAAAATTTCTTTTCTGTACCCTGTCTTTGAGACGAACCGTATTCTGTTTCTGTTTACTCAAAATGTGGGTGTTTGTTTTTTTTGGGTGGTTCGAGATTTTTTAATAACCGCTCAATGGATGCTATAATATTCGATTGCGTATGGGAAAATTGATCTTATGTTTTAAATGTTCGCGTATAACGTTTCATTCTTACCAGTATCGATTGTGGTTCTCCGTATATGTATTAATGCAGCTTTTGTGAACTCTTGAGTGGTTTGGCAGCCACTCCTAAATATCGGCTCAGTCGTCGTAGAGGTTGTGCTTCGAATGTGATACGTCTGCTAAACACTACCAAACGCTATGTCTAAATCATAATAAAGATCGTTATCTAATTGTCTTTATTCGTGTCTCTCGATTTCAAGATTAATTTCGATATGAAGTTTATATTTCAATCGTTAAACATAAACATCTATTGTAGCGATACGCACACGATCAATGTTCAAATATTCGCGTCTATTCGTTAACGAGAGCATGAAAAATGTCAGCGATAATTGAAGTCATATCGGAAATGAAAATTAATCTTCTCGCTTCGTCTGTTTGCTGACTGAGTGTTATAAACGACTGAAATTTCTTGAGCAGCACGATCTCGATTTGAATGGAAATTGATTTCGCGCAGAAAACCATTTCAAGCTATGCAACTTATAGGAATAGAATTCATTCGATTTAATTCGATGTTATTAGGAAAAAATGATGCCTTAAAAATCATCGCGTAATAACCTGTTGTACTTATGTTCGGAATCACCAGATGGCGTGATCACAATAATGAACTCTTTTGATGCCGTAAAAACCGTTACAATAGTGCTGACATACATTGATACCTAGCTACTTTATTAGCGGTAATATTTGGCGATATATACACGTTATTTTTCTTCGAGGCATCAATAAACTTTCAAGTTAGTTTTCATGTCGATGATTTGTCCTAATACCGCTGTACCGGAGGGGGGAGAGCTGGGATAAAATGATTTTTGTAGCGATTCAGATGATTTTTCGTCGTCGACGCGACACACCGCTTACGACGAGACGGATCGGCGTTGATCTGCGTTCAATCATTCTCATTTCGACAATTAATCGATATTTATGGCGGAAGGTATTTATATTGTTTTTTATGGATCGTTTACGGGCGGTGAGATGGCGAAACGCGATTGCGGCCGACCCGGCGACGACGGCGACGCCGGCCTCTTTTTGAAGAGACGGTTAATTAATAATTATTATTAATAATCCCCGACGATCTATTATTTCGGATCGGACGCGCACAGCCGAATCTGAAACGCGGCATCAATTAATTAGCCAACGATTTCGGCTTTTCATGCGTCATGCACCTCGGATTACGTCGATCTAACGACAGTCTCGGTTCTATAGACCGTTCACTTTCATTTCCCGGTCCTTATCGCGCATCGAAGAAACTCTATGTATATATGTATATTTAATGGAATCTGTCGGGACATCCGGACTCGTGTATGTCATACACTCGCCAGCCGAGCGCTGATGTTCATACCGAATGAAATGATAGAATCGTATCCCTGAGCTTACTTTTATTGTATGTCAACGGATCAAACCGGATCGGCACGAATTCGCAAAAATTAATCCCGCCGAATTTCGCCGTAAATCGGCTGAAATCGGGGACTTTTTTACGCCAATAGTTGATCGAAAAGTATAAATGTCGTAGTTCGTATTTTATCCAAAAAAAAATATAATCAATTTCAGAAAGAAAGTGTTTGCTCGAGCAGCGTATTTGTTCTAAGTGTTTTCACTGCAACCGGAGTTTGCCTCCATCACGAGCCAAAATTCTTAATCCCGGTGAACTTAGCAAACACTAAACTCAGCTATAAGTACAGTTTTATTATTGTCATCCTCGACAATTTCTTATCCATTATGGAAGTTATAGTTGCCTGAGTCGTGGAAAGTTTTCTGTCATTTCTTTGTTATCATTAAATTTACGTTTATATCCAAAATATAAACGTAAGCCTATCTATACATTCATAGGTACACCAGCATTAATATGACACTTATATCCGAGTGGTGATATTGCGATGATAATATTAAGAGAATCCCACACGAAAAATGAAAAATTTGAGTAAAAAAAATGTTTCCTAGAGCTAGTGATTTATTTGACGTTTCGACTATGTTCTAATAGTCATCTTCAGGAATGCTGTATTCCTCTTTCTATAACTACGCTAGTAAGATTTTGCATAATAAGAATGTGATTTTGCATTTTTTCAAAGATAGCGCCGGCAGTAGCGATGTTTCGAATATCGGCTCCAATGACTGTTGATCAGGCGTCTGCGAAATTTGACATGATAAATCATCGATTATTACGTATATGAATGTCAGAAACATTATCGCATATGCGCATTACCATTGTACTGATTTATTGGAGGAAGTGCCGCGGGGCGCCGCACGAAATTGTATCGACTATTTTAGGTAATCGGTGCCCGAAACGCTGCTCTTTAAACGATCTACTATATTATACCTGAATACGTAAACTATTTGCTCCCGCCGTTTTTCGGAGTATGTAAAACATGGTTATATAGGATGGTGAAAAATGAAGAAAAATATCGCCTTACCTTTATTATGAGCGTGTAATCTTATTAGCTCCGTGGTTCAGTCGGTCGGTGATGGCGAACGCGATAACGATATCATTAATTACTGTCCGATCATGATGATGATGAGGATGATAATGATGGAACCGTCATCTGCCACTTGTGGTAGAAGTTATCATCGCCGGCCCCGAAAATACGGTAATTATTCCCGGGCGCTCGAATCCGAATTGTCGTCGTCGTCGTCGTCGATGCGGCATGGGCGTCGAGCACCTGGTTGAGTAATTCTTCTCCGCGCGGCTGCTGTCATCATTAAATGTATGAAATTCCCTCGACGGGAGACGCAGCCGACTGGCAACCGCTGAGAGAGCAGTCTCAACGAACGAGTGAGCCGGCGCGCACATACGTACGAATGGAACGACTGATTTTTACGGCGGCAGTGCGAAGGGGAAAATGATTTGTCATCTTCGTTAACAAACACATCATTATTGCGATATGACCGCTGCTGTCGTGTACACGTCTCTCCGGTGGACGTGTAGAATTGTAGGTTTTAATTACTGCCATATCCGGTAAAATGAGAAGATAACATACGTGAAAAAATGTTCCAGGTCTTAGTCGCGTTAATGCAGCCATTATTCTTATCAGTACATTTGAGTCCTTTTTTATTCGATGTAGATGATTACATTGCTTAAAAGATGCTTATTACAACTGATACAAGAGCTCGGCAGTAACTGGCCGGGTAACTGTCATTTGTTAAGGTTTTATGCACAAAACGTCATTTGAGAGTCGGTTAGTTGCCGGTATCGTTTCGTAAGCTGCCGACGCCAGATGATTTGATGATCATACTCCATTTATCCCTGTGTGTAAAATCTGCCGAATCCCCGTGAAATATGGAGTTATTGCCTGCTGCGATGAATTAATATTGTTTTATGATAAAATCGCTATGCATATTGTAGTCTTTAGTGACGTATCCGCGGGGTGCGGGTATGTGTGCCCGCCTATAAATTGATAAATTGCTCTTTAATACTGAGTTGGTTCTAGATGAAATTATGATGAAACAAAATGATGTATGTTAGTTTTTAGCTGATAGTCCGTGCTAGTGATATTGAGAGCATTTATTTGAGATTTGCCCAAATTGGACCAAAAGAATTAGATCCAAATATAAGCCATGACAAAATGACCTAGGAGGTTGTATATATATTCTGTCAAACAAGCTACTGGTACCGGAAGGGCCTCATCCACAGGGTGTAAATCATCGGCCGATCAGTATTCTACTGCTCAATGCTTTTGGGTTAAGATCAGTGGTTGAATCATTTGATCAAAATCTGGAACTGTTGATGAAATTTTTCTAAGTTTAAGAGTAGAATAGATAGCTACAGAGTGTTCTTAAGTAATTTGATTTATGAATAAAGGATAGCATCCAGAAACCTATCTATGAGGTACCTGCTGTGAGGTGTTCCAACTTGGCAGCGATCACAAAACTGGATGTTCTATAATGAAAGATTAGGAAACGAGCCATCTCATGACCTTAGTCTCAACCTTTGTCAGTTCATCAGTAATGATTATAACAATCTCTTAGATGGTCATCAGTACCGGTAATCGTTAGACAAGAGATGCTAGTTTGAAAATCTGGATGTTGTTTGTATCTAGTCGAGCGCTTTATAAGCCATGTAATTATGATTGTTGATTCGCATGTTTCAGTTGCAGGGACAGTGATTATTCTAGCAATTCGGGACAATACCGAGTGTTAATAGGTGTTACTGTATCCATTGATTAGTGCTAATGACTCATAAATTGCGTAACGAGAAATACTAGTCCGTTGCCAGAGAGAATGGCGGTCCATCGTAGAGTTAATGTCATAGGGGGGCATAGATGCCAGTAGCTAGTAATCATCAGCTCTGTTGATGCCGCGCCGTTGCGTCTCTTCTGTTGCCCGGACCGTGAGAATCGCCGCATATGACTGGGATTGATTCCGCCAAGAACAATCGCTGCCTGCGTTTTGAGCACGAAATAGGAATCCGGCTTCGATCGCGATGTATATTCACGCGCCAGAAATCGGGATCGGAAACGGATAATAACGCGGGCTCGGCCGACAGACGCTTCGAAGGCGCGGCCGCTGAGTGACCAAAATCCAGCTATACCAATCTCATTTCGCACGCGATAACCATCAGTGTTTTATTGATTGTAGTTTCCAAATGAATCTGATGGTTGCCTGGGTAAACTTAGTTAACATTGCGAACTAAGTGAAACTAAACGTGAGATAGTCAGAACTATGGTCCGAAAATGGTCGACCACGGGATTGAGCGCGGTTGCTGTAGTGTGGACCAACTTCCAAGATGGCCGACACTGTGAAATGCGTTTGATTATTAGTTCCATTCACTAGTTGACTTATTACGAGAACTGAAGTTCACATTGCGTGTGAGTTTGTTGGTTAGTTTCGGTTATTGGTAGCGATGGATGAAGATTAAGGTCGACTCAGAGTTAATCGAGTTGGGAGATGTCTCCGTCGCCGCTGACAACGGCGACGGGAAAAATGAAATTTCCATTCACGACAGCGGAATTGAGTTCCTTTCAAAACCTGAGCTCTGTAACACGATGAGGATTGAAATTTTTCAGACAAGCGTTTTTAACCCATTTTGCGCCAGGCAACTGAACGTATATTGCCCCTCGACTGGCAGCCATTATTCTGATAAATCAGCCCCGCTGAGGGTTCCCTTTCATACCCTATAGCTCCTTCCTTATGTGGTGTAGAGTGTTTCGCTATCAGTTGGCCCATCCGACTGAGAATTGCTGAATTCATGAAGAATTGCTTGTTTCTTCTGTCGTTTGATATATTTTGTATTCTTCTTTTATGACACTTATCTTGTTTTCTTTTCCTCATGTTTGTAATAAGCTAACTATGTATTATGGTGCGATCAATTAAAGATATTTTTAATTTTCTCAAATACACACAAAACTTTGGAAGTGACCTCGGGTTTTCTGGTAGTCGGTCTTGTGCTACCGATCTGTACTATTGCATAGAAGTTTTTTTATGCTGGTATAAACTGCATATGGGCATGTCCCATTACTGCGACTATGACGCTCATAGAGTTAATAAAATCAAGTCAGGAATCATACGGAAATGCCATTTTATCTTCGTGCCAAAATGCCGCCCACACATCGTCATGGAATCCATTTTGATGGAGCACTCCTTCCCGTTGCCCACTCAACCCTGCATCACTCGCAATCCGGTACAAAAATCATCGACGTCGTCCGATTTTCAAGTCACGTTTCCATGTCAATTTCTATTACTCACACTTTACCCTCGTGTAAAACTTCGGCTACGTCCGCGAAATAATTCTCTCATAAGTTGACTTTCACTATGATTCACTATGAGACCGATGAACGTCTGGTTATAGTCCCACCTGTCCAATTCGTCGAACATTTCCTATTCGGCACGAGTCTCCGCCTCGAAGATACGGGTACGATAATAAATTCAAATCGAAACGCTATTCTATCCGGTGCGTTTATATCGGCCGTTTGAGCTATTTATCTCATGTTTTATGTCCTGAGTCATGTTGAGTCAATTCGTTCCGGTCATCCGGTAATTAATCTATTCGTCGGAAAAACGTTTCGAGCTTATCAATACACGGATAGATCGGTCGGTCGGTCGCGGGTTGATGCGTCAGGTGTGCACAACCCGGCGCGAAGTGCTAAAAATGTGATTTCCTGCGAGGCCAATCCGAAATAAACTCAACCGTAAAAAAAATTGTCGTCGTTATGATTTACTCGTTGAAATTCGTTTGTTTCGTCGAAAAAGTTAATCGTTCGCCGTCGTCCGCGATGAACTGCATCGATACATTAAAATCCGATGAAATATTTATTCGCTCGTCGCGTTTATGAAGCTATTAAATGATTTCGCTATTCATAGGTGCGAATATTGTTTTCGCGATGAAATAATGAGATTTCCCGATGAAATTTTTTATTGGATGCTAATATTTGCCGTGGAAAGCGATCTTACGCGATATAAGATTCGTGCTGAAATCGCAACCCGTCCCTAGTGACCATTTAGATAAGTTGGAACTAACAAATAACGAATATGCATGTAGCAGTAGTAAAATTGATTGGTCCTTCTGATCTTTTTCCAAAGCCCTTATAAGCCTAACGCACACGACGGAGGGAAACACTGGAACATGTTTCCCAGTGTTTCCCTGTACGTTTCCCTATATCATGTGTACATTTTTTGAAAACAATGTTTCTTAGCTATAACATGTTTGATTCTGTGTTTCTGTGTTTTTGTGCATCGGCTTTACAAGGCCTGGAAGTTTACATCACATGTGTTTAAAAAATTGCTCATTTACCATAGGATGAAACAGTGTTCAAATTTGGCTGCTTACTTCCAATGTTTGAGTTTTATTGAGCTGTAAGAAAGCCTTAGAAAAAAAAAATTCTTCGAAATTATCATCACTCACGGCATCGACAAGATGTGTGATTGATGAGCTCGTTACAATATCTCCGGCAATTTTCATTCAGAAATCATTTCACCATGTCGGGTTATACGCACACATGCATACATATATACACGGTGGCTAACAACCAACGATTTTAGATTCATCATCAGTCACAGTTCAGCGATCTGCGATCATCTTCCGTTAATTACGAGTCTACCACCTACCGGTAGATTGATAGATTTCTTCCTGTTTATTAATCATAACCGACGGCGATCGATGCTGTCGTCGTCGAACGCGTTTCCGTTTGAAAAATTTTCATTCGATGAAAATCGTGACGAGCAGATTTCATAGGCCAGGGTGACGGTTAGCCTCCCGGTTAAGGGGTGGTGGTTAGCCTCCCAGTTAAGAGGTAACAATTAGCCTCCTGGTTAAGAGGTAATGGTTAACCTCCTGGTTGAGGGGTAATGGTTAGCCTCCCGGTTAAGAGGTAACTATTAGCCTCCTGGTTAAGAGGTAACAGTTAGCCTCCTGGTTGAGGGGAAACAGTTAGCCTCCTGGTTAAGGGGGTGACGGTTAGCCTCCTGTTTAAGTATTTAACCTAGGAGCGTTATAGCTGTGATGAAAAATAGAAGCGAAAATGGAAATATGAGTTGTATCGATCGGGTTAATCCCCGTTCTTCAAGATGAAGCATAAGTTCAGAACTATGGAGACGTTTCATTGACTACCAAAAAACTCATTACATCCTAGAGACGGTTTTTAAATTAAACTCCTAATTGTAACATAGCTAGATCAAGGACTTATAACCGTAAGTAGATGAAATAGCAACGATGTGATTTATTTAGACTATATCAGTTGTTATTTTCTGGTTCAGAGTTTTAAATGAGTTAACATAGTCGAACAACGATATTTTCAAATAGATTTCATTACAAAATTAAGTTAAAGAAAACCATCCAAACCTATTTTAACGCCTCTTCATTCATCACCTCAAATCAAAGAGCCTTTTTCTATATGAGTTTATCGGCCATCAAAGTGCATGTATTGATTGAAGCGGATGTGGAGAGAGAGAGAGAGCCATCGCGCTTCGTTGAGAGCTGTGCAGTTGCATTTGCGCTCGGTATCCAGCAGAGGTCTCCGTCATCCATGGACGACTGCGAGCGAGGAGTTCTCTCATTTCGGTTCACGGTTTATTCTACGCCGACGATAATAGTAATAATATCTACAACCGATGCTCTGGAACCGTATTAGTAATCGCGATGATGACTTTACGCGTCTGATTTTCATTATCGCCGCAACTGGAGGAAGTATTTATTAACGGTATATATACGGGTATTACGGGGTGTGTGGATTACTAACCCGGTGCTGGAGAGGCGACACCTGCGAAGTATTCAGTTCGCGCTTTGCTCTGTCTCTCTATCACTCTCCGCGTGTCTCTTGTTCTATTTGATGTATGATGTTTCATAAAGTCCATTACAATCTGAACAACTTCCAACAGAGATTAATTTTCTGGCGCTGCTAGACACATGATACATCACGGGCAGGTTTTCGCGATTACGGATTACTGGCTGTTCGAATGTGCGCGAACGTTCAACGCCCATATTTGGGTCCTTTCTGGATATTCTCGTCGATTTTGCTGATCGCCGTTGTCGGATTTTCTCAGACGAGCCATGCGATGAACGCGGGCTTGTACGAGGTGATGATGTCGAAATGGGTGGTCGACGCCCTCGGTAGGTTCTTCTCATTTGTCTTGTCTTTTTTTCGCAAAATCTTTTTTCGATGCGCTTTAGAAATTGCCTAACGATATTTTTTTTTCGCCACAAAAAACCAAGCGGTAGACTCGTTTTCATAGAATTTGAATTCATCTCGGAGGGATGTACGAATATGCGAAACCGAAGGGAATCGATTTAATTCAGTTCGTGGCTCTCGCCTAAAACGACTTACTTATGAAAGCGTAGAATTACGCGTCGTGAGAAAACGACCTTTTAAACAAAACAAAAAAAAAACGCGTTAAGGGGCAGGAAATAGTTATCTGACGGTATTCGCCGTGGTACACGTATCGGTTTTTCGTCTTCGAAAACTTGATGAAAAATTTATGCGAATGTGTCATTAAAAATTTTGTACCTGTTTATGCAGAGTTTGTATTGATCTGAGCGACTTCATACGAGTGTAACTTGAAACGTGAAGAGTCCAATATTCGCTGCTGTTGCTGCTGCGTTTTTTTTACCCCACTCTGAATATGAAACATTTAGGCTACTGCAGCAGTGTGCCCGAAATAATCAAGAAATATATGATAACGTATTTTTAAGCAGCTATTAATCTTTAATTTGGCCATTGATATGACCGGGGAAGGGGGGTGTTGGTAAAAGTTTCGACTGAGGATGGGAAAATCAGGATGCGAATAATGTATATCAAAGTACATGCATAGCTGAATTATTCTGTTTTATTACACTCCGCCAATAGTGGTACCGGTAATCCGTTCAAACCAGCAGAATAACAAAAAAAATTTATGTCCCTACAGTTGGCAATGTAAAAATAATCTGAAAATCAATGCCATTATTTGTCTATAACGGTAACATTTTGCTGGTCCTGACACTACTGCTATAGGTGGAGTCTGATATAGAAGTCAGTCTTCACATTATGAAGATAGAGTATTCAATATTTAGCATCCATGGTTCGAGTGAACCGTAGGTATTTTGGTTATGAAAATGGCCCGATAGATGAGAGATGTGCTGGCTGTAATTGTATCGGGAAATATTCCACCTACTCGTTACGCATTAGTCATCAAGGGAGACAATCCGACCGGTGATGCACACGTACAGAATATCATTCCCCTCTTGAAAGCAACTCTGAGAAGCCTATTTAAGTCATATCCGCTTTTACCAGTTCGGGATTATACCTACAGGGGTGCTTATTATATTTCAAGGGCCATGTCTTTAAACTTAAATGCAATATTACGCCCCATTGTTTGAAGTGAGCTTCTCATACAAGGGGGGATATTGTTAATATGAAAGATGAACTTCATGATGGAAATAATGAAATATAAATGCTACAGTTAAATTACAATGTTATATATTGTCAGTATGTTGCAATCTAAAAATCGATGAATTCTATTTACAGCAAATATTTCTCATTCGATTACATTTCTGTTTCGCAGGATTATATGCATTTTGTTTGAAGTCATATTAAGCCTCCGTAAGTCATAGTCGCTGAAAATGCGATTGCTCACTCGCGCTTGCATCGTATTGTAAATCCTACCGATGTTGGCTGTTCCAGCCTCCTTTCTATGTATAATAAGAAACCGGGCTCATGAATGAAAGGCTTTCGAAGCCTGAAGCTATGAAACATTGGCATATAGCTATGAAACATTATACGGACAGTGTTTGGCCATGGCTGAAGGAGCAATTATGAAAGATATCATTATTAATGATAACTAACTCATCGACTAGTGCTTGTGCTTATCGACAGATTTTACCGTGAAGGACCAGCGATGAATTCATTACATATCGACTTCAATATTACTCGATGTTACTTCATCACATGATTGCTTTTGAATTTTCGGCCCTGTTTCGAAGACATAGGATAATAACAATTATTGAAAGCAGTATTCTCCATTGAGTTCCAGAGTGAATTGATTTGATTCCCAAATCTTATGTTCTTGCCCGCTTTCACTGACTTGAGCGCAATGAAGCTGGTGATTATATATAAGATATTGGGATTGGAATATCCAATTGCTCTTAAAAGCGTAGCAAACATGATATTTGATTGTGACACCTTGATGCCAGATTTATATCTTGTATGCCATATGTTTGTGCTTAAGTTGAACCTACACCATTGCCACAATCATGAATCATGAACAAACATGAATTTCCATTTATTTCCAATGAATGTGACAATAGCCGCGATTACACAAGCATTTTGGCCGGTGCCAAATTTTGCCGGGAACAACTGTTCACACGGATACCAAATGGGCCCAGTGCAAGTTTGGCCTGACCAAACCTAAGCCAAATTTTAGCATGGGGTCAAATCATGGCTATGAATTAAAACTGGTTCCGTGACTCGCATTGCTTTGTTTAGTATTGAGTGAGTGGTTTATGTGTGAACGCTCTCTCTAATTAGACTCAGGCCTGATCGGGGCCAAATCGTCTCTGCGTGATGGCGGCTAATGTTTTTGATGAAGTTGTGAGTCGGGTGAGTAATGATGGAAGGTATTGTTTTATTCACTGATATGACTATGGCAACATGTGAAGCTGCTTGAAGTCACTCGCATCAGCAGCATCGGATTCAGCATGCAGATGGTTTGATGCAGTTTACTTGTTGTATTTGCCGTGTAAGACGTCAATAATGGCCTCGCTGAATCAATTAACATTTCGCTGCGCAAACTTCCATTCCTTATACGGCGTCCTGACTAGCAATGCACTCATTGAATTTAAGTTGCGGAACTCGGCGTCGGCTGAATTTAATTTGACGCTTCCGTCACGATGACCACAATCGAATGCGGCTATACATGATTCTCATCGTCAAACATTGACCGTCGTCGTTCGGTTCGCTCCTGCGCGTTTTCCGTATTCGAAAGCTTGTGAGTGAAATCTTGAAGCTTCATTCCACAATATCAATTCTTCTCTCCCCTTTTGTATTGAATTGATCGCGGGAGCTCTATACCTTCGAAGAAAAATAATGAGTGCTTTCTCTTGTTTAATGATTTTTTGATGCGCTTAATCTCTTCAGTTCATTTGATTCGACATTTTTTGATTGCGTACTCCAATACTCTGTGGAAAACTCTTTATGACGGGAGTTCTGAAGAAAAAAGTGGATCCGTGGTACTTTAGTCGCATTGCGACTACCTTACTGATACTGCGAGGCCTATCCCGGTTACGGGAGCAATTATAAAACTGTCAAACCTGGTGAGTTGTTCAAATAACTCACCTTGCGCCCGAATGACAGGTCCTGTTTGTTCGTCAGTTGTAGTTGACTTGACGTTTAATTGATGACACTTTTTACATCATCGCGACGCCGATTATCAACTACTCTCGGCTCTACTAGCGTGTGGCGAAACGGGGTCGCTGCGACCGACCGTTTTCATTTGCTCAATCAACGAACCCAAGGGGAATCAACGTGAAATAACATTTGTCCCCGAACCGGCAACGGTGCCAGCTAGCGTCGACGTTGATAATTCGCGGCGTCGCGCCGATGTAGCCGTGAATTTCATCGGAATCGACATCGCGCGGCACGCTTCAGCGATAATGAAATTGATACGCATCAGATTTTTAATAGCCAGGTATAGGCTTTGTTTTTGTAGCTGGTTGAAAGGTGGACTAGGCGTGAAATCGATTCCGCATTAGTTGTTTAGGCCATAAAAAGTGACGGCCTTTTCAAACTCTGATAATATACACTCTGAACTGAATACCGATTACTTATTCACTATTCATACACAAATTATCGCCAAAAGGCATGGCAGGCAATTATTTTGATTTTGTCAAGGGAAACTTATTAAGTTTCCTACATTCTCATGGGCTGAAAATGATGAGGAATTTTCTGTTCTACCACGCTGATTAAGAGATTTCGACGCCTGACTATATACGTACCAGGCAACATGTAAGAAGATGCCAACCAACCACCATCGCTGGCTAATCTTATTTCGTCTTTCACCACCTATAATATATTCGTGTAATCGGCTCAGTAGTGTGTATGTATGTAAGTCTCGTCTTGTAGCGCGTGTAATCAACATCGAATCAAAATCATGTTACAAATAGTATACCGGACTCAGACGCGGACCTCAGAGGCGGCTCTCCCAGGACATTCGTACTCTAAATACAAGTATATGATAATTGGGTATCGGTCTGGGTAAATTAGTCGTACATAAGAACGAATCTAGGTTCTACAAGTTCTAGATTCCCTTACCAAGTTTAAGAGGCATCAATGATGTCCTCAATCTGGAAGGTTTTGAGGAGAAAACCTTCCAGAATGGGGACATGATTGCATCATTGGGGGCATCTTCCCTAACATCACCATTAGACTTTACCTGAAATTGCCACCATTCAGTAAGTACTGTTGAACTTCTTTTTTCAAACGCATCTCGGCACTACCATAAAACCATATATTCTCCGAGAATTTCCCCGAGCTATTTTCAGGTATATATTTAGGTATTATTCAGCGAGATGGTTTCAAGAGGAAAAGTAGCTCACTTGATTTTGTTTCCACGCAACTGTTCGTTACTTGAAAAGATCCGACGAATCGTTTGATGTTTGTTCAGTTCCTAAAGTTTAAAATTGGCATACGCATCATACTACTGATGTACGAACTACCGATGAATGAAAATGAATTGAATCGAAAACAACACTTAATACACTACGCGCGTATTAGAAATACGACATATGTCATCACAAGAATTATTAGCTTTATCATCTATTTACGCCCGAGGCACAAGTCGGAAATATGTAATATTAAGATTCTGGTTGATGGTTGATACCATTTTAAGGCGATTTAAATATGGCCCTCTTTTTGTATGGGTGGAATTTCGTTACGGGGAGATTGGAGGGATGGTAATATTTCTGTCAGAATCAATAACCTATATCACTTTTAGAATAGTTTTTACCCTTTTTGCCTCATAACCTAATTTCAAAATGCTCTCGTTTCAAAACCGCTAAACTTATTATAGTATGCGGAATGAATTTACAAAATTCGATAACTTTTGATTTCTTGAATATCACCAGACGCCCATCATTCTGACAATTCACTTCCGAATTCGTGGAACTGCGTGAAAAATACAAAACAACACTAGTCGTAATCAATGAATAGATCCATATTGTTAACTGGAACTGTTATAGCATGAAATTCACAAAATGTTGACTTCAATGAAAACATCAATAGCGCGCTGAAGCGATGATCCGTTCATAATAAATGTCACCCGAGCTGCATAAACATTGTGATCGCTGCTCTGTGATACGCGTTGTTGTCGAATCAAATTACTTTCTATATCAATCGATAAATTATTACATTTTTCAAGTTGAAATTGTATTTTTAGGCCAAGTTTTTTGTTACAGTATTCGCGTTGTGCGATTTGTCATATTCACACGCACCAAGTGACTTATCAGTAGCTAGGATCAGCGTCTAATCCCGTAAACTGTCGGAAATCATTTTTAATGAATTTTCAATTTTTGTATTTACGCGCGGCATGCGCTGAACGAAAAATTAACAAATCTAAAAAAGTAACCAAATCGTCAATCAAAAAAGTAACCAACAGGAGGTTCATTCGGGAACTAAACTTTTTCGCAGGAGGCCCCGCACTCTCACCCCCTACTCCCACGCTACGGGTCAGCGTGGATGTCCATCTCTCTCAATGAGCCATTAGATCGGCCGTACCTAATCTCATCGCACTAAGATCGGGTGCTCTTCAATTGATGAACTATATATCAGCCATCATCGCCGCAATCACTCTGCCTCCATTATCTAAATCAGTCTGGTTTATATCCTGAGGTGTGCGCCAGGTTCACGTCTACAACGATTCGATTTTCCACAATTGTCCACCATATTGTTGTTATATATATATGTATACAATTCGCTAATGGCATCGAATGTCGTCGTTTTTTTTTTCGATCATTCGCCCGAGCGGCCGTAAACGATGGCAATCCTTAAACATGTCAAGATGCTCGATCTATCACGTCGCGATACAACGAGAATTAATGCGTTCACTTGTGTAATTATGACTTTTGCGTCCTACGAACGAACGCAACATACGAGTCCGATGATAGTCGTCGTGAAGATACTCCGGTATCGCTCTTCGCTGATTCGCGTCGAAGGGTCATCGACGAATATTATGTCCTCTTAATTTAGTGACGGATGATAATTCTTATTTATCGCGATGTTGCTAAGATACTCGGATCGGATAACGTTGCTACGATGTCGATGTCGTATATCTGGAGTCATTGTCTCACTAAATAGGGATAAGCAGCTCGATATGGACTAATTAAATTTCAGGAATTCATATTACAGGGCTCGGTTTCATAGACTGGTATCAAAATTATCCCTAGGGATAACTCCTAAATCGGGGTAACAACCAGCATAGTAACAATGCGAAACCATGGTTATAACTGATAAATTTCAGAATGTTCCCAGGGACTATTTTGCTTCCACATCTATGACACCCAGTCCTGGAGACTATAGTTTAGATTAGTGGAGACAAGTTTTTTCAATGCACGTACTATTTTCTCGCCACTGGGGTCGATGCCATGAAATTCGTGATAATATAAGTCACCACAGAAATGGCTGAAAATTATCCGAAAAATGCCCCCCTTGGCTACGAGAATATGAAACTGGGTTCTAGATATTACGGAAAGCACTTTGACATTTTTCCATATGATATACAGTAGATAGATAGTTTACACCTCATCCTTCCAGTGGAATCATCGTTCACATGAAGGCTATCAAGTGTTGCCTAGTAGGTGACAAATAAAATATGATACGTTCATCATTAGAATCCGTTAATGTGAATGAGCAATAGAGTTAATGGACTATTGCCTGTTTGTTCAGCAATTTTCCCATATCAGGAGCGTCCTCAATTATATAGTCACGTTTTATATCTTCACCCGGATAGTTAAAAGCCCCATCATCTATGAAAGTTAATGTCCCCTACAGGTGAAAGTGGACAAAAATGTTGCCACTTTTAATAGAAGGTTCATTTAATTGTTGCTCCTTGCGGATGAAGTATCCGTTGTTATTACCAGTTAAAAGATGTAGTAGAGTTGTTGTTTACTGAGGCTAATTGATCACGGTCCGGGGGTTATTCAGTCTGCCTTCTGAAGGTCTTTGTTATTGTTGACGAATAATCTTGACATTGAATAATTGATACAAGCAAGCGTTGCCGTTAAATCCTGATTCCGTCGAAGGTGCCGGCCATTAATAATCGCGGTTAGCTGTACATATGAAATATTGAAGCCTTATTATCAGTCGTTTACATCGATTTCGATGATGGTTTGAATGAGAGTTCGTGAATATTTTACACCACTTTCCCCATACATAATATGAAGGTGAAGTTAGTTGCCAGGAAATTGTACGGATGACAATCAACCGGGCTTTCAAGAGAGAAGTGTGTACATCAGATAGATTTGTACAAATAACGGCTTTAAAGGAATTGTTCTTGATGTCACTCAGTGTTTGTCTTGGTGAGGTGAATAGAGATGTGGGAGGGTATGCTCTATAGTCGAGAGGTTATGCTCTATAAAGGTTATGCGTGTAATGGCATCCATATTGGCCTCGCGATCTCATGGAAACGATTTGACCACGTCAAAATTGACCAGTGGCTCAATGGAGAACATCTGTAAACGACTCACTTTATACTTAACAAAGCAAAGTTAGTCACTTCCTGAACCCTGTTACAATTCAAACGCAACGATTTGCCTACAATTTATCAAAATTTGGCTTGGTTTTGGTCAGGCCACTTCGGCTTGGACCAAATTTGGCACCCATGTGAACAGTTGGCCTTGGCCTTATTTTGCTCAGGCCAAAAGTCACTGATGACCAATGTGGCATATGTGAACACTAGGTGTGATGACTAGGAGTGCATCCTCTAGACAAATGCCTTCGTTTTCATTCAATATGCCGTGGTCGAGAGGTAAAATCAAATCAAAAATGCAGAATCATCTTTTCACCCAAGCGGGTATTTTGTCTACGGCATCATGAAATCATATAAAGTCTATCCCCGGTGGTACAATTTCGCTAATGATAGCGATGGACATCGGCGGCGATAGTTACGACGCGTGAAAAGCAAGCAGTGCGGGCCCGCTCGCAGCTAGATTCATTAATTGGCGCTGTTAGAAAGGGATATCATTCGCCTAATTTTATCATTCATGCAAATCGTGCCGGGCACATCGGTAAGTTAGAAAACCCTCCGCTAGTACGCCACGGAGTTTGCGTGGATTAATGAAGACAGTCGGCGATGCAGTATGAAGGGGTAGTAACACCAGCAAAGCCTGTTTATGGCATTGTGTAATTAGGAAGTGCTGAGAGCTGCTAGCTTCAGCTTCGTAATGAATAATTGCTTATTAAAGCAATCCCACGCGTAGATTCAGCCGCATGACCGAGCCCCCAGTTTTAAGAGAATGCTTACACGCGCGCAAGCGTGCCGACCCTATATTCCAAATAATCTAGACCGATGCTTCCAAGTATTTGATTAGCGAAGTATAAGATTATTCGAAAATATACCGAGAATTGTAGTAGCGGGAGTTCATTATTGGACATGTAATTACGAACACTTTCAACGGGCGTTGCATTATTAAACATGGGTGTTCTCGATGTGTGTGCGCGCGTATGGATGCTTCCCGCTGCGGCTGATTTTCATTCAGAAACAATAATCTATCTACAACTCGTCACGTCATCCGAACATTCATATCTGATACTGATGTGGTGTATTGTCACGACACTTTCAGTTAAAGCCAAAAGCCGCGACCACACGGATACGGAATCGTCAAATTTGGCCTGATTAGAGAGCACTTTCACATGTAAACCATTCCCTAGATACTAAACGATGCTTAAACAAAGCGAAGGGAGTCTGGTCCAACGGTCTGTGATGGACCCAGTAAGAAAATGTCTGAACTCTTGAGATATATTACGCATAGCTGTATAACCTAACCACTGGCCATGTGGACTAGTTCTTTTGGTCTACTGGTTAGCACGCTTGCTTAGACCAAAGTTTGATCCCTGGTGAGTGTGCGTAATTCTTGATCGTTACACATAGTTTAGTTGATGAAATGAAGGAAGAAGATAAATGAAGAATATAGAGATCAATTTCTGACCAAATATTGAGATTAAATCCTGAATTATCTCTGGCCTCGTGCTGGTCGTACCGAACCCACCTTTGTTCAGTTCTTTCATGTTCAGCGACGCTAAGCATTTTGAACACTGATGTCTTCCAGCAGTTGAAAATCGATACGTAGATGTTGTCTGGTAGGTATCAAAACAAAAATCAATAATCTATAATTGAGAATGCGTACTCGAAGGATGCGGATTTGATGAAGCGATGATGACCAAGAGCAGATTTGATCATATTTCGTATTACCAGACCACCATTAGACAAGAAATTTATTATTCTACTTGTTACATTGGCAAGTTCAGTTTGTCATACTTTTTAATAGGCATATTTCTCTTCGTCAGTCACCATTTTGGGTAAGGGCAAATTTATAGCAGGTATTTGAACATTTGAACATAATGATACACTGTTTTATGGGTTCTCCACCAGTGTAACGATTGGGGAAGTGATAGTGAAATTACGCGCACTCACCGAGGATCAAACTTGGGTCTCGCACCTAGAAAGCAAGCATGCTAACCAGTAGACCAATAGAACTAGTCCACTTGGCCAGTGGTAATACAGATCAAACCCGGGTCTTGTACCTAGAAAGCAAGCGTGCTAACCAGTAGACCATTAGAACTAGTCCACTTGGCCACTGGTTACACAGCTAGTTGAATATGCATAAGACTTGTAACCAGTTCTTGGCTCTGTAATTTAGATAGAAGACAGATAGGACCGTCATCATTCCCGTATTTGCAGTTTAAGTGATTTTTCCTATATAAAGTCGTGATGAATCTTGATGCGCTGCCTGTGGCAAAAATACGATTTTATTCATGGCGTTACAATTTACTTTCGTTTTATCTACCTACACGCCCGTCATGCTCGTTATGAATCCAGTCTTATCAGCGTCTAATGAGCCCATTCCATTATTGTTAGCTGTGCTTCATTCGCCATCTCTTCATACTCGCTTCGCACAAAGGTAATTAACTAAGGGACAATATATCGAAATATCTAAGTACAACAAAGTATGAATATCGGCGAAGACACAATACTGCTGTTATATCTAAAGCTAATTACATTAAGCTATGACTATCTAGCCGTATGATGACACATCAGTGTCCAATTCATCTTGAAGTTTTCTTCCAACACAGAAATAAACCAAGATTTTCAGGTGAATACATTAATTTTGGCCACAATCAAAGACTCTGTTGGCCTAATGTTGTGAGTCATATATAAGCAACAGTCTTATTTGTAGACTCAGTTGGCCAACTTCTCTGAGTCATATATAAGCAACAGTCTTATTTGAAGACTCTGTTGGCCAAATGTTCTGAGTCATATATAAGCAACAGTCTTATTTGAAGACTCAGTTGGCCAACTTCTCTTGAGTCATATATAAGCAACAGTCTTATTTGAAGACTCTCTTGGCCTAATGTTCTGAGTCATATCTAAGCAACAGTCTTATGAGAAGACTCTGTTGGCCTTATGTTGTGAGTCATATAAAAGCAACAGTCTTATTTGAAAATTCAGTTGGCCAACTTTTCTGAGTCATGTAGTTTCAGTTGAAGACTCAGTTTGCAGCCACAATGTTTGCAGTCAATATTGGCTTGGACGTGTGTTTCAGGTTCTATAAAGAATCGAATGCCATCATCCGAAGTCCCGATAGATACATTCATTCGTTTCGAGCTGAAGTGGCGACCGCTCAATGATCATTTTGCGGCAATCATGCGGACAATTCTTCGTCATGCCGGCGACTTTTTCCTATACGAATAAACGGCGATTCGGTTTTTTATCGTCGTAGCTATTTTGCGTATTTCTCCGTCCACCACGTAAGCGGTCTCTAATGAAGCGACTTGTTCATCGATCGTTACACGAAACGAAGAAACAGTACAGCTCACTGTAGACTATCGCCGTGTACTTGATCGTCATGCTCATGCGTGCCCGACGACAACCTGACCATTTTGCGATGGTTGGCTTTTATTGGAGTCATTATGGGTGATTTGTATATTCCATTTTTACCTCGCGCTCGATCGCGCTAATATCAGCCTTCGCCGCTTTATCATAGAGCTCTTTCTGACGGACGCTATTATAAAGAGGGGCGACGTCGAGCGCATAGCTTTGAATGATAATGACGTAGCACGCCAATATGGCCGCTGATCAGGTTAAATGAATACTTCCCAGGGTTGCTCGCTATATTTCATCCGATATGAGCTGATTATGCGACAGATTGGCCCAATCATTTGATAAATGCAGAATCAAAAACATAATTTCCTCATGCTCGTCGTTTATGCTCGGTATTTTCATCTGCTTCGTCGTCTGATTGGGGATTTAACGGTATACATATATGAAAGTATGTAGCAGATTAATCAGACTCCCCAGTTTACTGAGCAATCATGGATTTCGCTTGTCACAAGTTTGGATTGCTAGGTGGCAGCAGTGTGCCTTTAGATGACTATTCGAGATTTCTTCTCAGATTCAATTAAAACTATCCGTAATTTCGGAAATCTTCAAATGGATCCCATAGATTTAGAGTTTATCAACAGTCATAATTTGCCTATTTTAGGTGGTCCAACAGAAAAAATCTTGTCCCGACCTAAACCTTAATTCATCACTTGGAATATCATTATCAAGCCTCATCCGGTGATGTTCTCCTCATTTTATAGATGAACTTCATCCTGTTTATCAGTGATTTGATTTCCTTTCAAGAGACGAATACGAGCCGATCGTCAGCGAGTGGCATCGTGATATTTCAGCTAGGCGACTGATCGCGTTCATCGAGGCATAATGTCTGATTAGATGATGTATCATATTTACAGATTTAGACAGAAGACTAATGACATTTATAACGAACTGATTTTTGTCTTAATTCGCCGCTTTTTCACAATCATATATTTCAGTTTCGAGTATTTTACGAAGACGAGGCGTGAAGAGATCAGTGGGATTGATAACGTACTCTAGCATTCACAGCGTTACAATCACTTTGAAGAATGTTCTCACATAGATATTGATGAAACCGTCAATGGAAGTGTTATGCTTAATAAGCGACATTTTTAAAGTCATATTGCTTTCCAATAGTTTTCATGAATAGGCCTAAGTGTTTTTTTCGTTTTCTATATTGAGGACGTTCACATATATGTACTCTTACGCCAGTCTGGAGTGGTGGTTCTGGTAATGCTGTCGAGCCTGGCAAGTAGTTTGTTTAGTTCATGCATTGATTAGTTGCCCAGCCATCAACTACTTGATTTCTCAAATTCAGCGTAACCTGTTGCATTCTAGTGACTAGCTTGGTTGCAAACATTCGATATCCTTCCAAGTCATTTGAATGGATAGATTATGCATCTCGATAAGTTGTACATTATCATGGGCAACAAGCGCGATCATATCATTTTTTTGTTTTTCGTCATTCACTTGGCCGCAGTTCAGCAGGTTTTGAAGGTTAATGGGTTCATCATTATAAGGCATCATCATCAATTGCTGCATTATTCAATAGATAGCATTTGTTTTCTTCGTTAATCACTTCGCTTTAATGATTATGAATACGCACTTATCAAGTGATTTACGCTCTGAACCCATTACGTATTGATTGAAAAGCAGTTTGCAGATTTAAAGATCAGTCAAAAATGATTAGACATTGCAACTTTTCAGAGGCAGATCTGAGGTTGGGGCTAGACGGTATTGCATTAAAAATTAAAGGGAAGTAAAAAAAAGGACATTCCCAGCCAAAGCGAACGCTGCAGGCATGATGCCAAATGAAGAAAGAATTACAAGGCCATTTTAGAGCATTAAGAGCTCTCCTGGAAGCTATCATAGTCAATAAGAATATGAAACACTTTAATTCAAAGAGCGCTTAAAATTCAAAGCCTATGATTATCCGTTGCTGCGCAAAATTCATGTTTATCAGTTTCTAGGATAAACTTGCTCAAATTCCTCGATGCTGTTTGTAAGATGTCCTTTTAAGCTTTCAAGGTTCGTTTTACAAGTGATAACTGTAACACGAAAGGTAGATCTGAGATACACTTATCGGTTGCCTTGGAAACATCACCACTGGCTAGTATCTAGTGGTATGGAATTGAATATATGTATTACAACTAAATCTTATACTCGGGGTTTTGTTTTTGGCTACAAAGGTTCAAACATCACTGGACAGAACAGATTAGCATGATTAGTCGATCGACATGCATTGATACATTTCAAGGGCTTGATATACTGTCTAGACAGCAATTTGGCCATCATTATTTTGTAACCTTGCTACAAACTACTAATCAGTGAGTCTTCCCCACTTGACTGGCCTGGAGATCCTATGGTCGGCCGTCTTATAGATTGATAATTAAAGCTTTCGTTTTGGCAAATTCGTGAATTATCTATGAACTTTATTTCTAATCTTTTATCCTCGATGTCCAATATTCATCTCGCAAATACTGTTTTATGTTGAACTTTATATGAAACTTGAGTTCGATTAGGCTTTCTGGCTGCGCAGGTATCACCGATCTGTAACATCCTTGAACTTCTATTCGCATCCGTCATTTTCAGCCTAGATGTTGTTATCGTCATCTTCGTCGTTACGCTCCCCGATGTCCTGGCTGCGATCTGGAAAGATGGCCGAGATGATTGGTTAAATTATGAATAGTTGTCATGTTGATTGGTTAGCGGCGGATGACTGATGATCCGGGCATTTTGTTGTCAGAGACTCAAATTCTCGGTTAATCATCATAATAATGACTAGATGATTTAGACACGTGTTACATCGATCGTTCTGAGCATTTTTCTCAAAAATAAACTTTAACAATTTCGTATTACAATTTAGTTTCAGGTTATTCAACAGATTTTGTTCCACCTGATAGCGAACCAGTTCAGCTGCTGATACAGATATATGCATTATACTTTCAGTGTCGTGTACTTCGGAACTAAAACAAAAATAACCCAAATTCGGACTTATTGCTGAAAGTGTAAAATGATGAATAATAATAAGGTTGATTTTTTCAGGAACTGTTTGACTTTTTAAGCATCTGATATCTTAAATGATATCGAGATTTTATATCAGAAGTCATGATTGTTATAATGCCACATACATAGAATGAAAATATTCACCAGCAAAAACTCTTTGGAGGATTTTTATCCGAAAACTGATGATTTTTCATCATTCGGGTATTTTTTTCGAAATTGCTCCCGAAGATTTATAAATACGACGTCGAATGTTGGGTCTGTTTCAATCGAATTAACATAACACTAATGCTTGCATTTCTGCTAGAATTAACCGAGTTGTGCTGTAACGAATTTATTCTAGGTCCACCCGGCACGGTCACTAACTCTTCAGACAAGTCTGCTTCTACTTACCATTATGTCCAATATATCACTCGTAAGTAATGGTGGAGTTCTCCACTTACAAGACCCACCATCCACCTTCGGAGCGTTGACTTTGAACTTTTTACCTCTGTGTAAAAGCGATTTTAGGTTCGATTATAGGGTTATTAGACAAAGATCGTCAATGCTCGTGTGGATTTTTAATCCGTTTGAATAATTTAAATCCATTAGGCATATAATGAGATTTAGCTGTAGGGTCTGTTTGCGAAAGACTGTAATGTATCCGAAATCACCATCGCTATCGACTGCTTCGGGAAATATTCATAAGCGTCACAATTGACTTAAAATTGGAAGCGAAATGAAATAAGGCTCCAGGATTTGAAAGGTGGAAAACACATCGCGCTAGAAAAGATGTGGATTTTAAAGACGATTAATAGATTAGAAAAGTATCGCCGGGGAGGTGTAGACCTTTTATCACACGATCGAGTAGAACCGGCGTATAAAGAGCTTGATCTGTAAATTCATCAGGAAAATGGGACCGCGAGTAAAACCTATCAGACTCGATTTGATTAATACGATTCTGTCGCTACCGCAGCATAAGGCAGAGACCGATACACAGGGGGAGGGGTGGCCGCCGTCGTCAGCCTTTCATCTCGTGATAAGAACAGTTTACTTTCGCATCATCTTCGATGATATCCTCGGCGTTAAACGGATCTACGCCCTGCACGAAAGATTTCATTATAAAAAACTCTGCATACATCGTCGTCGTCCTCCGGTAATAATTCAGCTGCGAACCGACGACGACGATGGTTCCATTCGGTTCATGAAAAATTCAGCAGCCGGGGAAAATTTCGCGTAAAGGTATTGACATTAGCCTTCGAAAATTCAATGCAGTTATGATTAGGTGTAGGGCTCGCGGGAATCAACTGTTTTGACTTCATTTTGTTCGGCGCGATGAAATCTGATTTTGTTTGCTCCGTCGTTTCGTCCGTTTGGGAGATGTATAGACCGATTATAACGACGAGGCTGGGCAAAAAGAGCCGCTAGCGAGCCGTTGAAAAGTCCGAAGATGATGATTTCAGCCGTAGTTCGGAATAGATTACGAAGGCAATCTGCGAATCTTGAAATGCATGAGTATTGGCGACGAGGCATGTGTGACGTGCAGACATTGAAGTATATATGAAAATCGTATCCCGACATTATGAATTGATTTGGAATTCTACTTAACGGAAAATGTTTTTCGTCTACGTTCGTTCGATCAATTCCCGCGTATTGAGCGACTTTTTACCGTTTACACAGTTGACTGTAATGAACTTTAACTCGACTATTCAATTATCGAATCTTTGTCCGTATAGTTTCTGTTTCGATATTTGACATGAAAAAACGGTTAATTAAGCGCGTAGCTAGATTTACTTGTCGATAACAGTAGAATTATTGCGGGTTCGTTTAAGGTTATTGTATGAGACTTACTCTACATGAACTCGGCTAACTGTTGTTTACCATTTAATGATGTCTTCGATACCTTGTTAAATGCGATCGCCTGGTTTCTGTTCCTTTTTTTGGACAAGTCATGCAAATACACTTAACTATGATTATCCGGATGGTGGTCACGTATTACACCGTAGAGCCTCTTCTACCTGAATCCGTCGAGAGATGCCGTGCAAATGTCGTATAGAATTGATCTTTCGTGCAGCCGAAATTGCGGCCATTTAGAGGCATGAATTTAGCAATTTTTCCCACAGTTACTGTCCACTTCACCTCGTCACGAATTAATGGAATAGTGATTTTCAGACGAGCACAAGTTATCTATAAACGATGGCAATAGACCCGTCGACGGAAAAATGTTGATATTTACCCCATTACGCGGCATCCGCAGAAAATAACATGATCGCTATAAACTTTATTTGTAGCGTTTAAACGATCGGTTACCTGGCCGAGCTAACCCCAACTTGAAAAAAGAGAATTCCGCTTAGACGCTTAGAATTCAAGAGGTTAAGTCTATTTCGATAAAAAATAATACAGCCATGTTTAATAATGAACTTAATGGACGAGATAAGAATCGTGATCAAAAATGAAAAAAAAAATGAAAAAATGGGATATTGTGTTTAAGAAATGCGTAGGTAGGAACTGATGGTTGTGAGAGGGGAGCTAAACTGCGTTGTTGTTTGTCGAGATTTAGTTTCGTTTTACACCGACTTAAGAGCTGTCCTTATGAACACCCGGGAAAAGACTTAGTGGCTCGTTTGTTGACACGGCAAATACTGTGACTGTCACTGATAGTCATAGAGCTAATGCACACTTTATTTAGGCATCGATCTCGGCCGGCAGTCGATTTCGTGAAATAACGTTAACGCTAATCAGAATCGAGGTGAAGAATCGAATTCGCGGTATTGCGTTCCGCGACGATAGAAATTGAGTCGATTCCCGGTACGCGAGATCTTTTTAAGGTCTTTTTCTGCGATTGGAAACGAATTTGCGATAAAGCAATTCCTGACCGTGCCATCTTGGTTCCAGTCTGATATAGGCCTAACTAAACCTTCGTCTCACTACCTTATGTCACTATGATAGGTTTTATTATAATGTGTATGTATCTTAGCCTTAAGTAATCGCGGTTATCGAATATAGACGTGGGTATCTAATATACTAGACCCAGTTCCATGAGTTCCATTTCATCGTCATTAACTTGATAATGCATACGTTTCCTTGGTATTGCGATGCTTTACGCTTTACACTTCAGCATCTTGTGGCGGGTTTCTAAATAAAGCCGAATATTTATTGTATCGTGAAAGAGTTAAGTCTGCGATGGATTGCCTGTTTTATTAATGAGCTGTATAATTAGCCGGAGTGGGATTGTCGTTTCTACTAATGATGATTTACCGACATAAGATCTGGCTACTAGAATGCTGCTTGTAATATTAACTTCATCGTGTTCATCCGGCAAGTTTTACCGAAGCCATCCTCAATACAATGTCCACATCACTTTTTTCCACGCGTTAAGTTTCAGGTTTATCATTTCACTAAGTTTTTATTGAGTTTCAGAGTTCTGGCAGTGATTACAGAGGATTAGGCCGGGAAGTCGATGCCTATCTTATTTCAGAGGCTGTTGCTCTGCTTCGAGGTCGTTGGTTACCATGGATTTTCTCGGAGATGATACTTTTCGAACTGAAGTGACATTTTTTGTATCATGAATGTTTAGAACTTTGAATTATCTGTCACATTGATGTTCATACGTCGCTCCCGAATTGTCTTTTTTTTACATGATAACATGATAACCCCAGCAGACAGCAGAATCTTCTTCTTTGTAACCTATAATCATTGTCAGGACTCTAAATTATGTTTTCTTTTTTTTCAGTTCTAGATTGGATTCATTTTCATTTTTTTTTTCTCCTGGGTTATTTATACAGTTTTGATTGAGGGTGGCGAAAATGGTCGACCAATTTTTCATTTGCCTCCTTCTTATCTTTGCAGATGCTCCAAAAATCACACTCGCCCCTCGCGACCAAAAGGTCATGCACAACGGCGTCGTCAGTTTCTTCTGTAAGGCGTCCGGGAACCCGGCGCCGGAGATGCACTGGCACAAAAACGGCAAACGCATACGCGATTCGAAGACTCGATACCTGATCACAGACATGCCGCATGGATCCGTCCTGAGGATCGAACCTGCTAAAGCAGGACGAGACGACGCGACGATCACCTGCGAAGCTACCAACGGTATAGGCGAACCGGAAAAGCGATCGGCAAGTTTGTCCGTTTACCCGGAAAATTCGCGTAAGTAAAATTTTTCATTCGTCTTACGATATTCACCATGTCGTCGTCACTTTCACCGCGGTCTACAGTGTCAATTGACATTTCGCGCGGTATCGAAGACATTTTCTGAGGCTTTTTTTTTCGGGTAGATTTGCTCGTTATCATTTGTGGCATTCGTACTCGCGCGCTTCGAGAGGCTGGGATATCGATGACTGTGTGATCAACCGACCTTTCAGTCAGAAAACCAGTCGTGCATCGGAAATGAAAACTGACACGTCGTAACGCGAGTCCATTAAGCCGACGTTTGATTTTCCTGCTGCGACTGCGACGAGTATCACTTGAACCTGAAAATGTTTCGTTTTTTTTTCTTTCTATTCGCTGGGTTTCCAACCGAGAGACCGGGAGTTGGTTGTTTTGGTTGTTTCGTGAATGTCTCAGCAACGATTGATGGTTTTTAGAAGACCGGCGATATTCATATTCCGGTATACAGGTTGAATGAGGACATCACCTTGGCAATCGTATGTAATGCGGCTATAAAATGCAGAGGCGTTTTCAATGCAGTTGACGGAAAGATTGTGCAATTATTAATGTATTTAATCTATCGTAAGCAACAGTTACAAAGCACGCGCTGAAATATTTAACCTTCAATCAAGTAGTTTTTAGCGAATGGATTCTTCTCGTTCGCGGATCGCGCGACGCTACGATTTCTTGCCGAATTGATCAATTTTGCGTCGATTCACGGATTTCTATTCTTCGCCGGAGAACGGCGGTGAAATTCGAACGAAAGTAATAATTGATTTCGCCGCGCGACGCCCGGCGAAGAACTTCCGCAAATCGATACCGAAGCCAGCCTCGTCGTAGGTAATCAAATCACTGAATCTCGAGTTATGAAATGAGTTCAAGTGATTTTTGAATTTTTTGTCTCCAGTTTCACTTCGAATATTTCGTCACGTGAAATCTAATCATTGGGGAAGATTGTGGTAGTTTATAACTATCTGCTAGTGCACACTTGCAGTCTCGACAATTCAGCATTAAACCCGATGCGACCCTGGTTTTTCCATGCGGCTGTTCTTGCATATGCGATATCAATTTTTCTTGAATATTTTTACCTCGCATTGAAATTGAAGTCGAAGATGGTGGTTTTCTCAAATTCTCTAATTTTCAATAATGATATGTCTTCATTTATCTCCTTCTTAACAATAAACTTTTATACAGTTTATATGAATACAGCATCAAATAATTTGTAAAATGGGGACAGGACAATGGGAGTAGGAGGCTGTGCTCAAGTAGTGGCCCATTGCCTTAAGAAAGATAATTTATAATAAGATGGATGATAGCAATGATGATATTAACAATAAGCAAATAAGAGAGCTATTTTTATCCGCTATAACTAATGTCACCACTGCCCTGTAGGGGATATACTATCAATTTTTGCTAAAGGGATAGTTAACTTCGTTTTCAAATCGCTGATAACTTCAATGAATACGAGATATGTCGTTCAACTTCAATGGCTCGATTCATGTTTTTTCGAAATGAGGCGATGCTCGACGCATCGATCTACGCTCCAAATTATTCATTTAACGCGCTACTGAAAACATAGCCACCGACTGTTTACCGAGAGACAGAGTCAATATTTTACGGGATGTACTACAATTTTCGAAAGCAAATTTGATTACGCCGTAGTTCCGTGGTTCGAATTCACTATTAAGGCGAAACGTTTATGTAACAACTTCATTTCAAGGTTTATGTAACGAGTTCGTTTCAAGGATATCGATAAACAAAAAATCAGTAAATTACATTCGCCCATAGCCCAGAGCTTTATCTCGGTATTTCCTCAATGAATTGAATGAAGAATACTTCTCAACTATGGGATTATTGCAACCCAAGAAATTCATGTGTGGCAAGTAAAGATCCATCAGTGTGTCACCCTTGCAGCTCATCGTCATTTGTTGGGGTTTCTGTTCACATTATTGCTGTACCTGTTGCAGCATTTGCAGCGCTGGTTGTCATCTTTTTCACGCAGTTGTTGTATCAAAAAAAAAAATCTGCATCTAGCATTTTCCCCTCGGTGATGATTTCATTGAAATGAATATTTACTTTTAAAATCGATAAGATCAGTTGCAAATTAGATTTGCCCGCTTTTGAGTTAAGCGATATTTTCCTATACTTTAACATAGACATTTTGAACACGTATTTAAGCGTTTATTCTACATCAGAAACAGTTCAACTTGAATTCCCTGAATCTACTATGAATACACACTATGGAAGTGAATAAAGAATAATGAATTTTCAATTTCAGCCGCAAGAGAAGATGATAAATTATGTATTTGTAAGTCGAAAAACATATTTCCTATATGCAGCTAATTAAACAATTCAGTTGCAATTATGTTTTTCTCGTTTATTTAGAAGAATTTACAATTCATCATTTTGGAATTTCTCCGATGATTTATTAGGCAAATTTGCAGTGTATTCGTATGCAGTCCTCTGTACAAGTAACTAGTGCTGTAAGCCAACTGGTTTTGGTAGGGGGTTGGTGGTTCTTTTCTGGACTTTCTCCCTCTGCCATAGTGGGGGAAAAGAAACGTGGTACCAGTTAATGAGGTCCTGAATAATCCTATAAAAAATAAGGCTGTGCTACATGATCATAAATCGTTCAGATAGCGAACTAAATTGTCAACATTACTGGCTGAAATTGAATACACTGCGATCATTTCTAGAAAGTCACATTCTAAAACGATTTAAGCTCATTTTTTTGATCGAGTTAAAATCCGTCAATTTTCAAACCATCAAACATTTACATAAATCATCTTTATAGACGACATGTATATCTAACATTTCTATAATCTACGTATGATATTTGTTACTGTAGTTCAGATGGTGTTGTGAAGTCTGTAGTTCAGATAACCCCTCGACTCCTACATATTTTGGAGTTTCTTACAACGATTATTTTGCATGATTTTGCCCTTTTCTATTGACCGGAGGTGTATCGTGCTATGACTTTTTAAATTTCGCCGTCGTAGTCCTTCGCAGAAGATCGTATGAAGTATTTCCTCAGTTAGACATGAAACATCCCACAGCACTTCAGTGAATATGTCAGGAAATGTTTTTATACATGTGCGGGTGTTCATTCACTGTGGGGGAGTTCATCTATAATGTTTGCCAAAACTAGCCCCTATGAATAAACAAATCAATACGTTTTGGGAATTAAAGATATTTTTCTTTCTATTTTCACGTTAAATGTCAGATAAATGTTACAGGATCATCACGCTGATCCAAAAGTTTATTCGGAAACGCGTGGGCTTTGTTTTCCAACAATTTCCAATTTTTAAGCAATGATTATTAATGAAATTTTGAGGGAGCCTGATTTCTGAGAATGTTATTCATGACTATTCATACACTTGCAATAGTTCAGGTCTGTTGATACATGGGTGGGTAACACCATTACATCTTCCATGTGGTAGTATGGATTTATTGACTTCGACAGTTTAGCTTTTCCATTTGAATTGAGAAAATTATGGATACATTTCAATTGAGTCAAAAATGATGTCATACAACAGACCAGCACACCTGGTGGATCCTCACTTGCCACACGTGGAATCTTTTTGCAACAGTAATTGATATCCTATTACATATTAGCACACCTGGTGGATCCTCACTTGCTTCAGTAATTTCCCAAAATCTCATTAGGATAACGTGGTAGTAGTAGTAGATAGCCATTAATTATTAATCATTTTATGATGCTATCATAATGAAATTTTGAGCAAGCCTGATTTTTTGAGAATGCTAATCACGACTAGTACTGGTGGTTCCTATACTTGGAATAACCCAAATATTAAACGGCTGATAATCTCCAAAACACACATGTTTATTCTAGGTAACTGTCTATAACAAAAAAGATGAATAATATATCATCAGCAAGAATTCCATTTTCTTGCTCTCTCCTCTCTCTCTGTCTATCTCTCTCTCTTTCTCGCTCTCTTTTCTCTCTCTCATCTTTATTCCGGCTCTTTCTCAGATGATAAATATCTCATCGTTCATTGATTAAACAAATCATTTATTATTCTCTCTTTCTCGATAAAAACATCTATCACTGCCAGGCATATGTGATCGGTCTTATTCTTATGTCGTCGTTGCGAGCCTTCCTCCTCGTCGTCATCATCGTCGTCGCTCATCTCTTTGAGCTCATCGACGATAACACCACCGCAACCGCCACGTCGAAACGACGCGAACATACACTCTCATAGCATTACTTCAATAAATAGATACAACCCACACCCAAATTTTCGGATAAAAATATCCGACACTATTTTAGAACAGTCGCTATTTTAAAACATGTCGCTAGGGTAAGTGATACCCAGACTTTGGCTGTAAAAATTCGATCGTATTTCAAAATACATCATGTAACCGTTGTAAGAATTGAATGGTTTACTATTCATCGTGAAAATATACACCCAGATGATATTGGAATTTTCTATGAGATATTTTTTACAGTGCGGTGATTATTTTACCGTTCTATGAGGATTTTTTTCGCACATTTGGTGGGGATGTCGGACGTTGATGTTGCTACGCCAATATTTATCGCCATAAAGAATGATGGCAGTGTAAGCCATTGATTAATCATGTATTTTGTCAGTAACATAAGCCAGTGATTACAGGAGTCGGGCCCTAGGGTAATAATAGATGTCTATTCTATTTATGACATTGGGGTATGTTTTGTCTTTGTACAAATGTCTTGTTGCGTCGTCCTCTTTAGCATTGCACTTGAGGTGTATCAGTATTTTTCGCCAGCGATGAACCCTCGCGATCCGTACTCAATCAGTCATTCCATTATGCAGATGATAGCTCGAGTTCATTAGATGATTGGTGTTATGCCATCAGTTATTATGATAGATTGTCAACTGATAGATGCAAGTGGCGCCATTGTCACAGTTATATTCCTCAGATATTCTTTGAAAAATCATTCCAACAGTTGTGACCTAATTTGAGTTTACAATTCTTTTAATCCTTAGAACGTTTCCGATAAAAAGGCATTGGTCAGCAAACATGGAATGAAATGTTCCAACGGCAGTTATTGCTTTGAAGCTGCCGACCCTGAGAAGGTAATGAAGAAGCTAGGCTAAGATATCAAATGCATAAACATGGTTCTTGCTCGTATATGTAACTGTCCAGTTGAGATGATAGATTCATTCTACTTTCCATAGTAACATATGAATAAGCTGCCCGCTAAATGATATTTCAGGATGGTTTTTATCGTGGAAATACGTGGATGTAGAAGTGTCCATTTTATGCTGAATGGATACTCGTGGCCACCAATATGATCTATCACTTTCCATCTCATTTCACTCATTCCCCTTAGGACTCATTTCTGGTTACAACAAATCATATGTACCAGCTTAGCTCGAAGCTTCTGGTGAACATGAGCAGCAAGTGACTTTAGTTAAATGATCATCACATTCAGTTCGTCCTCGTCTATGATATTTTCATGAAATGATTACATTAAGATTAAGATTGCCTTCAGAAACTCTTGTGTTAGTATAGAATTATACCTTCGTAACTGCATATTGTCTTGCAATGCATTACAAAATCAAGCAGTTCTTCTTACTTTAACTATAGAGGGTTCACTGTTATTTGTGACTTAATCGAAATTTTCCATCTGTTCGTTACTTGATCCAAATATTCTTAACCAGCGCGTTGTTTGCCCGGATCTGCCATGGGCATCGATTCCCATAAGTATACCGGTAAGTTATTTTTGCTTCCGATATGTCATTCGATCTGTAAGCACAGGCATGCCTCGGGTTCCGCTGCAGGATTTTCTTCTTTTTGCTGGTGGTACGAATAAGCACCATCGATTTTTCTCGCGCAGAAAGTAGCAATCCGTCTCTCGTAGGCTGGTCATCGGTCGCAGGACATCGATTACCATTTCACCAGAGGATTTACCCGCCGTACTCGTTGTTAATACCACCAGGAAGAGAGGGCAGGAATTCGGGTTGAAAGCAATGGAGACGCTTATTAAGACCACTGATAGCATGTGTCGAGTTCACAGGCCGAGTAAAAATATATGCGTAAAGTTCAGCTCGAAAAACTAGCAACCATGAAAAGAAACTTAATCTTTCATAGGCTGAGTAGAACGAGCTTAGAAACGACAAGAAAATCGATACGAGCTTAGTATACGAAACGTTTCTAGTTTCTAGCTATGAAATGGATGGCTTTGGAAGTGGGATAAGCTGATGAACATCTAGTTGAAGTAAACGTTCTGCGAATAGCCGCAGGGTTTCGATGCACCCTGTGAAAAACTATCCGGGGGGGGGGGGGTCGGTAATTCGTCACCGTAGTCGCACACGCGGGATCATCTTCATCCCTGTGATGCTTTTCGAATGACGCGCACCTTATTTACATCTGCTTATTTCATATCAGCGACTTTCCGCACGACTGACTTAGATGATTCCGTCGGATAAATGCTGCGAATGAACGTCGCGCATCTTTTATTCGTTGCGTTAATGAATCCGCCGTCGATAACGCGCATTAAACACGATTGGTCAACATAAACTTCGTAAAAGCTACTGTCGCGGCGGGGAGATTTTATAAATACCCGATCAACAATTCATAGAGGATAATGATATCCTCAGTTTTCCGTTTCGGTTTCATTGAAATCACGGATGATTACGTTCTCTTTTTTCGCCGTTCATTTCCTTTGATTCCACGAATTTGTTCAGTTTTTCATTACAGATTCGGTTTCTGCCGTACGAGATTATGATGAAACTCGTCGATAAGAGGTTCCCAGCTGCATGGATTCGCGCAGGAATTCTTTCTAAGTCATCGGCTAAGAAGTCTTTTTCGCTGTGACGGCTGATTAGTGTAATGACTACAACTAGACACATTGAGATAAAAGCGTTCCCTCTTTCTCTTGAACTAGCTCGTTATATCTCTTTCCTGGCTAACTTTCTTCCCTGAAAAAAGACGCTGAAAAAGGACCTAATTTTGAATATATCAAAATAATCATAGACGTTTTTTTATTGGAATTAATCCCTTCTTTCATTATCATTTCTTCGCTCGACGTACATTCAGTTCAGGTTATAATCTTCTCGTCCTAATTCTGTTGAAAAGATTACATCGTACGCAAAGAGAATTTGGAACCGAGTTCCTTCGCTAAATGTGCATTCGTTTAGGGTTAGAATCGTCTAGTATTTTGGAGAAAATGGTATTCTCATCCGATATGAGGTGAATGTCTCGTCATAAACTATCAACAGTGCTCGTTCTGTTGATTCGATTTCTGGAGGCTGCGTTCGTTCCATCTGTATTACACATGACTGCACATAGTCTCAATACAGGAAACATGCTTAACATTGAGTAGAATTGAAAGTTTACGGTATCTCTATCGAATTCCACATCTATTTAATGATTAGTCGATGGCGCGATGTCTGCAATGAGGAACACCGGGGCGATGGATGGACACGAGTCGTTGCTACCAGTTCATGTATGGCGATATCACCATCAGCGAGATGATTTGTTAATTTTAAAGCTATTTTAATGCTTCAACGAGTTCCCTACTCGCGACGATGCTGGTCTTCGTCAATATGGAACGCTCTTTGAGATCGGTGTTGATTGGATAAGTGTGCTAAAGGGAGAATTGGCAGTCAGTGGTCTAATGGCTGCCAGCTTATTCTTAACCATATGTATCAACTACATTGACGATGTTCCAGCGTTTTCCAACGCGGATGTATTTTCCTATGCATTGAATTTGTCTCTTTCATATTTGACCATTAAAAGTTATGACCTTGGAAATGAGTTATCAGCTTATTCGGAGGAGATGATCTATATATATATATATATATATATATATATATATATATATATATATATATATATATATATATATATATATATATATATATATATATATATATATATATATATATATCTATATCTAGGCTTATAAGAATTGCCTTATACGCTTAAAGCTCCTCTTGTATATGACTAGACAGCCTATTCGTTCTACTTAGTAGCCGGGTAGCCAGACACGCCTTGACATTTCTCAACACGGCTGTTGTCAGGTTTCTAAAATAACAGGATGTCACTCTGAAACGAGACGTACCAGTCAGCGGTCACTTCCACCGATAAGCAAGCGACGGCGTCGATGGTTTTTTACATCTCATTTTTTTTTGCGGGTTCTTATCGCGTCGGAAAATCGTCGCCTAAGCATCTCACAACGTAAGGTTTCCGTGAATCTGATGAGTGTTAGTCGTATAATTATTCACAGTGCGGTGATTATTGATTTTCTCCGGCAGGGTCAATTAGCAATCATCAAACGACAAAAGTTTTCATCACTTTTTTCCTCTCAGTCAGCGCGGGCCATCGATGCTTTTAAAGTGTCATTCGCACCTGGTCGGGTTCTATCTGTTGAATATGCCTGAGGAGTGCTGTTTACGTTGTAAGGATCTGAATAAAGGGATAAAAGGCAGTAAGTTGCCTTTAGATGGTATATGTTCAAAACGATCATTCGATAATCACCCATGGCTTCGTGGTTTGGCAGTTTGGCATACATCACAAGTAGACCTCAAAAGCTGATGTTGCCAGCTTGACTTTGTCGTCTTCGGTACCTGACTTTCCCGCTGATTATGATTTTAAAATCAACTCGATTCACGAAAAAAATATTATTGGAATATGAAGAAGTTCATTTATCGATCTAGTCATAGACATAACTCCTCATAGGCCTCGGGGTTTAATCGGTAACACCGTTTGTCGCTGAAATTCGAAGCTACGTATTATTTTGCCTATTATCGGCGACGATGTATACGGCGGCGTCGTTCCCGGTAGAGCTGGTTACCGCCGAATGAACGGTCTATAAAACATGAAGCCTCTAATGGCGATGCAGTGAAACGAAACCAAAAGCCGATGTATGTATGCATTGCAGCTCTCCGACGCTGTCATGCAAATAGCACAAACATCGCTTCGACTAAATTATTGCCCGACGATAAAGGCCTTCGTTCAGTTGACGAGACTTTAGACATGTCTTCATTAAAGAGATTGGACCGCGGCGAATGTACACAGGTTTCTGTTCCTGCCTGAGGTGTTTTTTTCCCGCGCGATCCTCAATCATTTCTTTGCGGCGACGGCGACTCGCGAGGCCCGACAGCGTTACACCGCCGCCGTTAATTCAAATGGCAGACAGAAAAAGGCGCGTGCTGATGATTAGCTTGACCGTCCGTGTAGCATGTTTGTTACGCCTTGTTGTGGTAGATTTGGTTAATAAACTTTCATTCGGTAAAACTTTCATGTCGTGATGATAAGGCACTGCAGAACTCTAGCTTTGATTCGATGTAAAAATCTTTGTCGTAGAAAACTCGGGGAATCCTAGCATTTTAAACTTAGAGATTCACCTCTGATTCACTTAGGGAAATTTGTGTAATCAGGGAAAACTCAGGGGCCGGTTTTATAGACAAGTGTTACCTTTAACCCTGGGGTTAACTCAATTCATTTTCAATTGAATTAGCCCCAGGGATAAAGGTAATACCGGTCTATAAAACCGGTCCCAGGGGATTTCTAAATGGGCGGAAAGTGGCCACCGCGATTCCTACTAAAGCTGCACTTGGCCCCAAAATGATGCGTTGGCCCTTATCATCGGATCAGTATCCAATTTGATGAAGTATTGCCTCGACCATTTCATCGACTGTTTATTGTGCATTACAAAATAATACCAGTGAGTTAATGAATTCGGACACGCGAGGTTTTTGCGTGGTAGCGCCATCGACAATTCGACGGGGCGTGCGGTGTTATGATTGCCAAATGAAGTGTCGTTGATTACCTATGAATGCGCCACAATTTTCTGATATTGCGTAGCTGCAGGGGTTTCGTTTCTCAGTCGTATTTTTAGTCGGAAAATATGAGAATTTTCAGCGGCTTCGTCCTCCCGGCTCGTGCGTTGTCGTCCTCCCGCTGGTGCATCGTCTGATTTACCCGTCTAGCACGCGAAACACAAGTGTTGTATATGATTTTTCCCGAAAGCGGCCACTTGTTCCGTAACTTAATACCGAGGACAACATAACCGCCAAAAATGAATATGAGGCTGAAAAAATTGATATCTCGTTTCTCATTTTTGCTGTGCTTAGAAGTTTACCTGGCCGGCCGCCTTTATCCTGTACATTACTTTACTTTGAATCATGATCGAGCTAACAATAACAGACCCGGTAGTAATAGAAATGAACTGGTTCAAAATTTTATTGCACTTTACAAAATGACCTTGCCTATTAAGAATGAACATGTTATCATCTGTTAGCCCAATACCAGGAATAGTCATTGGCATCAACTAAAAGCTACAGAAGAAAATTTTACCAGATATTATGACCAGATATGGCTAAGTCCTCGGTTATTATCTATTTCGTCACTTGATATTTCTAACAGATTTCTGCCTAGCGAAAGAAAATATCGCGATTATTCAAAAGATGAGCAGTCTTCCGGAAATGCTTGTCAAGCATTGAATAACCAGTGCGGGATTGTTAATTGTTTGTATGTTACCCGGGCTATGAATTACATGATTACCTGACGAACCAATTGCAGCCATGCTACCTTGTGTTGATGGCTCATCTCCGTAATATTCCAATCGAATGATTGAATGAAATTTTTTTCAACGATTTCGCCCTCAAGTATTCCCTAAACGCTGTTCCTCGGGTTAAAACCGGCAGCAATTGATTCACAATTCCCCTGGAAATGATGTCTGAGAATAAACTCCCACTTCCTGCCGTAAACTTTAGATTGCGACGTTGAATTTGCCGTCTGATGCGAATCTCACCAACGAGCGTTTAACAAGTGACTTTTTTCCGTTCACATAGAGATTAACCCCCGAGCTAGAAAAATTATCTCATCGAAAACACTTGTTGATGTTGAAATGATAAATTGTGAAAAACAAGTTCGAAAAGGTTTCATTGAGCTTTAGTTCATTTCACTGCCGATGCTGTAATGAAATTAATTCACTTTGAAAACTGAACTTGTTCTGGAATATTTTAGATTTTTAGCAGTAAGTTATCTGATCAAATAGCGTGTGGATTTGCTGTATATGCCAGTGGCATTTTAAATACAGTTTTATCGAAATGATTTTCCTACTATTTATGTCTTTATTTAAATTCAAACATGGTTTATCAGATCATCACGTGCATATTTTGGCAACAATAATGAGATACCCTCCGGAGTTTTACGTTGCTACTGAAATGAAACTTTAAAGGACCTGAAAATATGTTCGTTTATAACCGAAAGTTCATTGTGCCCATTATGGAATTTGAAAAATAGTGTATTATGCGATGAAATTCTAAGTTTGTAATTGATAAATCGTGTTAAACGAGGTCCCGATGTATGCGCTTTTTGAATGTGGATATTACGTAAAGTCGTTAGTTGTGCTTCACCATCTTAGTTTTCTTCATCGAGCGGTGTAGCGCATAGAAACATGTTTTTGTGTGTCCGAAATGTTTAGCCTTTTCTGATGGTAAACGTTTGATTTTTTCTGGCAGATCCGACGCGAAATCATCAATAATAGCATTGTGTTGTAAGACGAGACCGGTCTGTAGTCAATATCGTCTAGTCTTATCGCATTAAACGTGTTATTGATAAGCTTTTGTACATCCATGAATTATATAAGTGTCCTGACTTGATCAGATTTTCAGAAGGTATTTCGCAGTGATATACTATATCGTCCATTATCCGTCTCGGAGATTCTTACGGTCGACTTGGCTAAGTAGGTGCGCACGCTAATGTTTTTCCATTTGGGAATGATCTTCGACTGCAGAAAGGGTATTATATATTGATGCCCGTCTTTCGTTCGTCCGCTTTCAAACATGGAGATGATACGTACGTAGCTATTAGTCACCGGAGGTAAAAAGACATGGTCATAAAGCTAAACTCGAAAAGTGCATTATTCTAGCAGTCTGGTAGATCGCAAACGGTTTTTGTCATATATATTACGAGATCTTGTAACAACTAGAATCAAGATTGATTTAACCTTTAATGTTCGTCATCCCGCAACTTTCACCGACAAGACCGAAAACTTCAGTTATAATACGGATGCGTACAATTCAGTCTTAAGACTGATGGCGATAGTCGCGATCGCGCAGAGATGATTTGACCCGGTCCAAATTGACACAGATCAGGCTATGAGTGGCTAAAGTGGCTGGCAAAGATACTGAATGTTCGCTGGGCGCAGTCATCGTCCCCTTCATATTCTTCTAGTTGGCAAGAAAAACTAAAGTAAGATGTTATTCTCATCGTCGTCGTCGCTGGTGTACATGGATGTACGCGAGTGACTGATGAGCCTCGCATAATGCAAATAATGTTTTTCCTTTTCTTCGCAATTTCAAATCCCAACGCTGTCAAATGAATGATGTTCTATGTTTTCTCTGTCGATGATAGCGCGCAAATCTGTCGTTCTATCTGCTGTCGCTGCGTCGGTGTGAGCAGCCCCGTGTAACGCTCATTCGGCATTCGAGTCACGCAGGTAGATCAGATAAGCAATAACCGTACTTTCGACAGTGACAACGAGGGTTCCATCTCGATGGGTTCCATACGGAATCGATGTTCGGTTGAATAAATCCTGCCGACCGACGAGAAATGAAAACCGTCCGACTAGTGAAGAGACGACCGGTTCATGGCGTCCATTTCACTCTCGTGGACTCTTGTTTTAGAATATCTAAGGGTGCCAAATATGGCCAACTATAGCCACAATCACACGAAGACGATTTGGCCCGGGCCAAAATGGCACCAATCAGCACCAATGGCACCAATTTGGCCCGTGCCTAATTAGAAAGGGCGTTCATACGCAAACCATTCACTCGATACTCAACAATGCTCAAACAAAGCGAAGTGGATCCGGTGCCAGTTGCAATTCAAACGCAATCAATTGTCCAATGCTAAAATTAGGCTCGGGCCTGGTCCGACGGTTTTGGCTGGGCCAAATTTGGCCCGGGCCAAAAATGCAAGTGTGATCGCGGCCAATTTTTGATGACGTAAACACTTTTATAGTAATGATGATGTTATCCGTTATCTTAGGGGTGAGTCGATGTGCACTACGTCAATAATTACATTCCAAAATAACGATTACAACTTTGAATTTTGGCATTCATTTTGTAGTTAGATAAGTTTCGTGACCCTTTCTATTTGATAAATTTTCATGTCTTTTCAATAATGAATTTTCAGTGGTCCTGCCACGTCGTCAATATGGGGGCTAGTCTGGTTAGACTGGTTGCCAGTCAATACACGAACATTGAAGTTAATTTTCTTTTTCTTTTTGTTATAAACGCAAAACACTTCATCCATGAATATGAATTAATACTGATAAATCTGATATGCAGTGGTTATTTCTGAGTCCAGTATAAGGTGGATACAAGTTCAGCTGTTTCAACTCTTCTCTTCACCCATGTCTGTCTGTCTGTATTTGCATTTGCGTGATTTGTCGGAAATCATGTGAATGATTATTGGATCACTATTCATTCCCTGTGGCTATTTCGGCGTCTACTGATTTTCGCTGGCCAATTTTTTGCAATCCAATTAGATAATACAGGGCTGGAATAGACTTCTGTGAGTTGCTCCCTGCAGTTACCATACGATTCTGTTTACTCAGCCTGTACTAGCTTACACACTTGGACATGGTCGCTCGGAGGCTGATAATTACAAAAAGTTGTACGACTAGTAGCACGTAAGCCCATTCACGAAGAGTTTTTTTTTTTACGAATCATAATCTTGTCGCGAATGAAAAGTCGAAAAGTTCTGAGGCTTGAGGTGGTAAAAAATCAACTTATACATGGCAAAAAGGCTGAGGTTTTTAGATTTCAGTCTCGGGCAATTCCTCTGTTAATGAAAGGATCTGACCCCAGCATTGCCATTACTGAATCAATGTTGTTGGTAGTTACCTTCTGTTGACTTTGGTGTGGCTTTGCAATCACCATTTGGACATTAATCACACATAGATTATGTATTGTTTACCTCATTACTCTCTTTGTTAGAGTTATCGTCTCGTATTTCACTCTGACGAGCGCGGACCAGAATGATTTGCCCTATCTGACCGGAATGAAATTGAAATATTAATATTTCCATCGAGTATGTATTATTTCAGCCACTCTCTCGATAGTTCAGCTATGTGTGTTAATATGTAATAAGACTAGTTGATTAGAATATTTCCAAGAATTCTTCCACTAGTTCTCTTAGCCAATCTTTTTCATCTGGGCTGCAATTCCCTTATACTGTGACTTGGTGCCAGAGAAGAATCTTTGACCAAAAATTTTGGTGGGACCAGCTAAAAATCTATGACTTAAACCACACGATAACTAAATGAACCGAGCATTGCCTATAAATCCAACCATATTTTATGGCATAAAAAAATTGCTAAAAGCCTCTTAAATACTAATGTTATATCCAGACTGTTGATTCGTTTTCATGGTGACCGGAAACTGCAAAATTGTGCTGTAATCTGACCTAATGGCGCTGCGGCTTTGCCGGGATTACTGATTCGATCGGCGTTCATCAGATATGATATAATTCCGAGCGTTCATTATATACGTACGTGGTTCGGGCGCGGATCCGACGAATTAAGACCGCGTTCGTTTCTCGGCGTCGCGATGAAAAAATAATGGACCGTTGTCGACGACGTAAGCGAGACGACGAAATCGTATTAGCGCGGACACACCGTAATTGAGTGATGGAATGGTATTGTTCATGAGAACCGCGCGGTTCAATCCGGCTCGATCTGCACTGTACATATATATACATATACATATAAACAGCCAGCTCTTCGTCTAATACTTCAACATTCTCCTATCTTTGAAAAAAAAAGATCTATTCGTTTGGACGAAGACTGTCTATTATTTACTGCAATGGTTCCGTAGTTGATATCTACTACATGTAGGGAAGATGAATATTGAATAACTCGGGTCTATTGTATCACTTATCAATATATCCGTGACGAAGTAATAAGATACGCAACCCCATAATTGTAAATTTACTTAGAAGGTTTTATCATAGAATTATTAGAAATATTTCTGGTGGCTCTGCCTAGTTCTTCAGTCTTAAAATGATATGTCAAAAATAACTTAATAAAGGAATCCACAGTATATGCGTTTTTAGTAGAATCCTAATAGATTTAGTAGTACAGCAGAATCTGCTAGATTCAATTTTGGACCGACAAAATTTATCTCAATTTTAAGAAATCCAGACCCAACATCATATTATTATACACACATACAAAATAACACCTCCTAAGGATCAAAATCTGGATAAAACTGATCCCAATTTAGCGGGTTTCTCTGTATGACTGCATTAATTCAGTTCGGAACATTTTGCATCAAAAACGTTGCTGCTTTGTCAGTGTGTAATATTCATCGATCGATTTGAAAACATGCTCTCGTTCGACGTCGTCGTCGTCGGTGCCTAATTCATCAAGCAATCTTCACCTCGCGGCATTAATTTACATGAATTAAGATAACCGTTGAGCGAAAGTCGGAACCCTCGGTGGCGGCGAAAGAGCCGATGTCAGTTCGGCATCGCGCTCGCTCGCGCGCGTGTATATCGTCTTTTCAATCGTGTTGCGTCGGAATTATGCATAAATATCGGTGTTGCATGATTCCCCTCGAGTGCTCATGAGAAAACCTGAAGACATGTCGCAGTTTCCGTCGGGAATCAATAGTTACCACGTGTTCCTAATGAATGAGGCTATTAAACTCGAAAATGACTGCCATCAACTGTTGAAACGGTGCTAAAGAATTAGACCCACGGTACGCGCTCGCCTTATTACGAACCATATGTACTTTAACCCATTCAATTTTTCTATCACCTCTCAGAAGAGTTTCTCCGATATAAACTGCAAGCCAATTATGATGGATTCCATAGCGGGTTCACAACTATTTTTCCTCTGCATTCAGAATGTTTGTGACTAAAGCTGCTATCATATTTGATCATTTGAGAATTTTTGGCCGGAACAACTGTTCACACAGGTGCCAAATGGGCTCGTGCCTCTTTGGCCCTACCAAAACATCGGAGTAATAAGCCTGAGCCAAATGTTGGCATAGGTCACTCTCTAATTAGAGAGCCAATTTGGCCCAGTCGTGTGATCGCGGTTTTAGACTCTTGTTCCATTATGCTTTATAGACATTGCAGTGAGCTTTGAGGTCTTCAAGAGCTACCCATACAAATTGGTCTGTAGCGTCGCCAGATTTGCTGTATATCCAGAACTATGAAATCATCAGTTATAGGGTCCACAGTTATGGACTAGGTCTGACTCAATTATATTTCGAAAATTCAATTCAAATCCTTAACTGTGGAATCGGTTTGTACATTTCTAAAGCTTCTCTGAAAACGATTCTAAGCCGGCTATTTTGATTATAGTTACATTGGACGTTATGAAAACATGGAAGTGCGGATAGGGATCTTAGTCGATGTTTTTTCGTTGGTTAAATTGACTGATGATGAAGCACGTTATCATTGGCGGCGACAGGGCAAATTGATCCCGATTAGATGGTCGACGTGGAACATTATCATACACGATAACCACCTGATGCTAAGGCAATTTATCTCCATTTCAAAGTGAAATTTAATTTCAGTACCAAAGCTACGACTCCGATACAAAACTCTGAAAACCCTTTCAATCGGCTTAGGCTGGTAGTCTCTGAATTCGGATTGAATTACAAATGTGGTTTCCTTACTTTCTGATGAACAAAGTAACGCCTGGTGGCTATTGCGCTGTGTGGCTGGAGAAATTCAAATTAGCCATCTTATGCATTTCCTCTTTCATTAACGACATTCTGTCTCCAGGTCTTTGAAAACGAAATTTTCCACTGTTTCTTAGATCGCCAGAAACAAGTGGCATATGCTAATTGAATGGATAAGATTGCTGAGAATGTACTGCCTCGACCTTATTATCACAATAACTAAACTCTCTCGACGAGATGCTCGTAATTCATCTGAGCAGGACAGGACTGATTTCGAGAATTCTATCATTGCCTATCCAAATGGCGGCAGATACGGGGCCTTATTTCTAACGGTAATATACGGCCCAATATGGCAATTGTTTCATGTTATACAAATGTGATCATGAATAAAACATCTACGGAACGCACGGTCATCTTACTGCAATGCGATACACAGGCTCGCCAGTTCTGTCACAGCTAGTAATTGATACATCCTTTTTTATTTATATTTCATATTCATCTGTCTCCAATTGATATTCTTTGCAGTCGCTACTTCCTCTGGATGGAATTGAAAAGCAAAAAACGTTGGGAGTTCATTTTAGTTGTCTCAACGGAGCCTTATTCTAATCAACGCAGTGGATTGATGAACAGTTTGTCAACTGGTTTACTGTTATCTCCATTATCTTGGGCCCATTTATGATGAAGTTTCTAATGAATCAATAGGCTCCTTCACATTTACTCTTCTAAGGAAGAAGTAGGCCAAGGATGCAAAATGTCCTCACATTAGCGATATACATCGAAGTAGCATCCCATAAGATCTAAGATCTTTATGCTAACTGACTTAGTATTCAGTGCGGACTGTTCACCTATGCGCTTAAGTGGAACAGGAGCTCATCAATTTTGCTGCTCTATCCACGACATGTGATTCTTGATAGGAAAAGTCTGTTAGCTCCCTGGACGGACCTCGCTTATTGCAAGGTTGGCTAGTTAGACGGTTGAAGACTACATTTTCCAGAAAAAAGACACGAATGACAAATGTTAGCATTGCTGTTGAACTTCTTTTGCTCTTGTAAGTTGATTGTCCTGTCAGAAATTCTTTTTGAACCGGGGAAAGAAGCGATATAGAACAGAAAGAGTAACCAATCCGCTGGTATGTTCTGAGGCTATGTTATCCTGTAGCGGATCATGGTTAACCAAATCTGATGTTGTTTTGTGATTAATTTTCTTTGCTCGGAGCTTACACGACTGAGAAAGCGATTCTTCGACTTCAACCGTATAAGCTGCGAACCACAAATTATTTTTCACGAAAAGTAGCCGTTGTTGTTGTCGTCGTCGTCATCATTGCTGGCGATCTAAGGCCACGTTCCTTTCAGCTGCTCACCCATGTATAACGATAGTCGTCACCTGTTTTCTGATTAGCAGTCTTATCAGTGACGTTCAGCCTTCACTAGGGGCCAGACATGTTGACCGCGGATGCAAAATCACTGTCACAAAATCCGGTACGCGTCAATAGAAACTTATATACATATGCATTTTTATCAATGAATATATTAGGTTTGTCAGTGACTTGATAGACATGACTGGTGATTACATGTAGCAGGTCGTGTTACTTTCATCAGAAAACTCGGGAAGATACTTCAGTTTTCCCTGTGAGATACAGTTATTCGAAGCCGAAACGTTTCATACTACTCTGAAAACTCCGGAGGAAGCTGATTAGATTTTTACCTCGAAGTCGAAATATATGTTTCAGTTCAGATTATATTGTTGCGAAATGTCAAGCGCTTAAAGTTTGGCATTTCCGATGAAAGAACTATCTTCTTTCGAAAAGTAATTTTCGCAGGCGGATTTCGCCATGATATCTTATATCCACCAAATGGGCACAACTGATGATTGGCATAGATTTGTAGCGTCCCTTTGTTTAGAAACACAAAAGTGATGTCAAATATGGCGCGCAATTGTACGAAGCAAAATACATGGAAAGTATGTAAATTGTCTATACGAGGTCTCCTGGCAACAATGACGTCGTAGCCATATCCTTCATATCTCTGTTGCGGAATATTTCCTCGATTTGAATTCAGTGCGCGTGCGCAACGCGACGAACGTCTGGCTCCCCGAAATCTTCGCCCGATTCCCCCGAGTTGTCGCTTTAACGTGTTTGATGAAATCTTAGTTTACGGGTACCGGCTCTGTATACGTCGGCGGAATAATTTCGTGATTGTGCGAATCGTATTTCTTTTTCGCGGAGTTCGTTTTCGGCGCGGTTGTGTTCATTTATTAGCGCAGTGAGAATTTTACAGATGTACACGGCTTGTTCACTTTGACCAGCCATGAATACTAAACCCGAGTGACATTACGAAATACTTCAGCATAGCCTCGCGCAAGTGTATCGAATGAATTATATATATATATATATATTCTTTTTTACGCTAGAATTATCAGGAATCGATGCTTATCAGATAATCAAAGCTCTAATATTGAGTTCATTTTTTTTTGGGGGGGGAAGGATTCGTTGGCTGGGGAAAAACTCCCGGGAACGTTCTACCCGTAAAAATTCTATTATTGCTTAATTAATTTTTAGCAGTTCGTTTTCGCGTGGAAAAAATCAATTCTCATCAGTGTAAGGCTGTCAAATTTTAATTAACGCTGAAGTCAGAGCCAGCTGCTTCTTATGCCTTTAACGGCAGATCGAGTACTAGAATGTCGATGCCATTTTTAGCAACTTCCAAATTACTCTATGTCAACAACATTGTCTTTTAGATTAAACCTCTTGTGTTTCTTAGCTTACAAATGTATTGGGTTAAGGACGGGTTCTGGGCTTCGAAAATCCTTATCTGGTGTCTCAACCCTAGTACTGACCCCTCAGCAAAGTCCTTCAAGCAATCACGATTTTTCATTTCTTCCATTTTTTGATGTGTCAATGATTGTCATGTTTTTTTTTCACAGTATATACATACTACTGTATATGTGGTAGTTGCGTCAGACATGAAAGGAGGAGTGGTTATTGATGACCTGTACTCGATTCACCCTGATAAAAGGCTTGGCTTTAAGAAGATCGATTTCACATATTAGTGATGAATAAAATATGAACGTACTGTAACAGATACGGGACGATTTCTTTCGCAGTGATTGGCATTCAAGCATTGACTTTTCATCAAGAATTTCGTTTATGAAAAATTTATTTCTTCAACACGTTGATGCTGGGATAAATCGTGTCGAAGAAGAAGCTAGCCCAGGGAAAATGAGATGGATAGTACTTTATAGGTTAACTTGTTTATTTGAAGTACGAGCTTTCGCTACTAATGACTGTACTCATTCACCTGATGATGCTATGATACATCAGTAGCGAAAGCTCGTACTTTGAATAAACAAGTTAACCTATAAAGTTTTATCTGTCTCGTTACGCGGCTCCTCTATGAATCTTGGAAAGAGTGGAATAGTGAAACGAGCTGTATCATGTTTGCGTGGAAATTCATTCAAAAATCTTCAGCTATTATTCGTCGTTTTCGTCTATCACTAGAGAACACGGCATAAATATCAATATTTTGCTACCTTATGTCCATTGTTATCCATTGGTTGCACCAGGTCCCAACCTTGTTAGTACTGGCACTAACCTTGTACATCATGTAGCCAAATGTATAAACCCAACAGCAAAAATAGGATTAGGAATGTGGCTCGGTGTAGAACAGGTCAGATATACAAACCTTGAATGTGAATATTTTTTAGCGCTCAATGAAACTGCTTAGAAGTGGTTGTTACTACACATAGAAATAAGTGATTCATCCAATGGATCGTTTAGGTGTAACCTCAAAATCTCAGTTTTCCTGGAGCGTCATCGATGTTCAATATTGAATCTCTGTACCCTGGTACCATGCGCTGATGATTTGCAATTGATCATATGTGTGAAACGGTGTTGACATGGATTTATGGTTGAGTAGTGACTGTTTGAACACCACTATTATTATGTCAACATCAGTATGATTAGTTGCTAACATTAAAATCATCATTATTATCATTGTCAGGGAGGTTATCATCATAGTTGTATTTACCCTGACATGAAGCCAACGCAGCGTCATAAAATCCGCCTCGTCTGCCGTACGCGCTTCGTTGCTCAAGGTTAAACTAATCATCAGTGCAACCTCAGCGAAACTTCAAGGGAATACAAAAATTGCTCATTCAAACAAATTGCTCGTTAACGTAGATCAGGTATTGAATTAATGAAATAAATCAAATATCTGAATTAATCAAAATAAGCTTTCTCTATATCTGAATTCATCAAAATAAGCTTTCTCTACATCCTCCTCACAGGTGAAGACACTTTGATGTCTATATGCCTCTAATCCATAGCAATATATTCAGGTATATTCCTGCATTGTATGAGTTATCATTTTCTAGCGTAAATTCGGCAAAAATGTTAGTATAGATGCAGCTATATGAAAGCCTTACCGACAACTCATCAGCCATGGATCACTAACGGTTATTAATGAACAGGAAAATCCGGCCATTAATTGTTGGCATAGTCAATGCAGGAGTTTACGTCGATCGGCAATAAAAATAGTCTCCGCTGATCTGTCATTCATCATCTAATGACTTGATCGGTTTATCCGTGGGGGGGACAAAAGCGTTTCTATGCGCGAAGCTTTGTTTTTCTGAGATAAATGTTGTTTTCTGTTCGTTTTTCCCCCAGTCTTCTATCACCTGATGACTAATGAAGATTCATCGAATGGAAAAAATGACGCAACGCGCGTCTACGTTGATATCGACTTATTCTATGAGATATTCCATTACAGACTTCGATTGTTGTTAAATACTGTCTTAATGCCATCTGGCAATCCATATTTTCTTATCGCCTTTGAAAATGTCTTCGAATATGGCGACTATTTCATGTGTTCATTGATACTGGTCTGAGATGTTAAAGTAACCACCATTCTATGATCTAGATGTTGTCTCTCGTGAAAATGAATGTAAAATCTTTTCATTCATTCTTATCATGTATTTTTAGCTTTGCCGAATGGATATCCGAAGATCACTGAAAATCCGACTTTGAAAGCGGTCGAAAAAGACCGAAACACCGTGATGATATGCGAAGCGGATGGAAATCCTGATCCGCAGATTATCTGGTTGAGAGACTACATACCCGTTGACATGACTGATCCGCGTCTAACTCTGCTCAACTCAGGTACGTATGTTGATGAAAAAAGGAACTCCCACCAACTAACCGATGATCAAAGACTGTATTAAGTGAAATCCAGTTATTCAAAGGGTAAAAGCAAAGATTGTGAGGTTAGAAAGTAGAAATTTGTTACTCTTTTATAACGAGAAGTACTGATTTGATTTTTGAATGCATTCAGAAATGTGAAAGATGTTACTGAGGGTCATACTGTTGATTACTCATTAATTGAGAATTTTCTTTCATATTTCAAGGAAATTTCACTGAAAAAATTCAATATGTTGGGAAAAAGTGTATTTTTCGCTGGTTGGCAGCCCTGATCGCTCAGATTTTTTTAAATTTTCAAAATAGCAATGTACAGAAGGGCAGTTACATCGCGCAAAACATTCCAAGTTGAATGTAACATGTCGGGTAACTGTATTTATTTAAAGCATCATCAATGTTCTGTGATAAATCGTATGAGTGTCAAATATGTCCACCAGAGATAATATTCGATCGAATATAGAAGAATATGACACTTAATTATTCATCGATTGGGCCATGTTCAAAATTCCACGTTTCAAAATATCGAGTGGTGCTGAAAATAAAATGGAAGATCACAGAAATTGTTTCCTTTCTGAAGGAACTCGTAGAAAATATCAATGCAGTATAGAATTACCGATGTAGATGTAATGATTTCACCTTCCTATCGATTTCTTCACCTGTTTTGTCTCAAAATATTATAGATATGTTTTGTGGTTCTTTTATCCAAGATTTGTATATTATGACATTGCATATGTTTACCGTATGTAGCTATTGATTGTAACCACCGTATGAAATCAAAATTTTCAGATGTTTTGATTTTCAGATATTCTTCAATCCAAATTAGGGTAGCCACTGACCTGGAAAACTTGGGGAATCAGAAAAAAATCTGGGGAAAATCAGGAGGGGGAATTTTTGTGAATTCTCAGTAGCATTGTATTTTTAGTTGCTGCTTGCATGTGTGATTTCATGTCTAGACAGAATTTCATGTTGTACTCATTCGAGGTTATGACGATAACATTTCATCCTCTGATGCATTCGCTTCATGCTGGATCTATAAATTGAATTCTTGTGTAGGAAATATATATATATATATATATATATATATATATATATATACACTTACAACTGGCGCATTAAAATTGATGGTGACATCGCGCTCGACTATAAGGTTGCGCTAGTGAGACACTTCAAATGTAACTGAGATTGGGTGTAACCAAAACAATGCCATCTCGAGTGATCTCAATGTTATGCGGTATCGAATCAGAGAAATCTTCGTTATTTGAAGCCGTCGTTGTAACTGAAATCATTCAGAATATCGAAAACTAGGGGGGGGGGATAAAAGAATCTTCGAAGAATCGGGGTAGTGAGTAACAACTGATGAACACGACACTTAAGCTTTTAATCAATTTGCGATCGCTGTCTGCTCGCTCGGTGTACAAGTACTAATCTAAAGATCTTTGATCTACGTAAACATCTCTGAGACTGTCTGTTAATTTGCAAGACTCGCAGGCATAAACGTATAATGATGATACTATCGGAGGCGGTAAAAGTTTTTTCTCGGTGAGTTGGCAAATTTTGCTAATGAATCCGCTGGTATTCGTCTCTGCCCCGAAGCAAATGCCATTCAAAAAGTTGTTTTTCGCTACCATTGCAATTTTCTGCATAGGTTTTTTTGTAACACTTAATATGCGTAGATGCTGGATGGGGGAGAGTTATTGCGTTCAAATCACTGCCTTAAAACATTCAAAGATTGCGCTAGCTTTTCATATTCAATGTAAATACCTTTTCATTTCTGTCCAGAATATCGTCTTGTTCTCCTTTTTTCGACTATTATAGCGGATATATTTGGAAATATTGTTCAATTTCAGGATCATTACAAATAGAACGCAGTCAGGCGTCGGATGAGGGTAAATACGAATGTATTGCTGAAAATAGTGCCGGAACAGCAATCTCATTCGCTGCAAATCTCTATGTGCGAGGTAAGTGACAATGTAATGCCCATTGTTCACTTTTCAATTTTGTTTGAAGGCGGCAATATTGGTGGTCCATTATACAGTGGAGACAAGTATAAGATTGGGTCTTCAGCGTAACGTATCATACTCGTCATTTCCATTGAAAGTGAAGATTTTCACATTTCAATGTCCCTGCTAATGTTCCAGCTTGTTCCAGTGCTTCTCCGCCAAAGCTCAGGAACTAGCTTTAATATCTGAAGTTACTTGGAATGAGAGAGTTGTCCTCTGCAACTGGTCATAATTTGGCTCTAAATGACGCAGTGTGCTATGTATATATTTATATATTTAAATTTGCGTTATCAGCTCGATGATGCAAATGTATCACAAACTGAAGAATGACCCAGTGATATGTGACTTGTCTCCATGTCATGTCTGTAAAGTGTGCAACCAGAAGCTGCTGTTCTTGATGCCTAATGGCTGACGAATTGTCAAAGAGATTACATGTTGCCGCCGCTGTGCGTATTTTGCGTATTCAAATGTGTGTGCGTGTCAGTGCTGTCTTTTCATCGTTCTCTCGAGATCGTTGCGTGTACTTTATTGACGTTGAATTTCATTTTCTTGAATTTGAAAAGAAAATTCATTCATTCACGATCGTACCTTGAATTGTTGTAAAGTAAAACTGTTGAATCCGCCAAATTTCTTTTAAGACAAGAGTTTGTGTATAAATGTTGCTGTAGGCCTCGCTTTTGTTGTTTTTTATCGATACAATACTCAGATGACAAAATTTGCACCTCGGCACTTTATTTTTGAAATTATTTATGATATACGATATGATATGGTAAATGTGTCACTTTGTTTGATATTATGGCTTCAAGCAGCACTGGCACAAACATACTTTTAAGTGCACAAAAATCTGCCCGATGGAATTCACAAAATTGATCGATACTTTTTTTGAGCTGATGAACAATTTCGAATTGTTCGTCTTTTCTCTACTATTCTCTCGAGTTTGCCGTCGTCGTTTAATTTGTGAATTTGATCGAGATGCTTTTATGGTGACTTTTTCCGCACATAACGGCCTCGTTAATTGAACCTACGTGCAGCTGGCTTTCAATTACAGTTTCGAGAATCACGTTCTCGAAAACCGATCATTTTCATTTCCAATCGGAACGCCCTTCATTACCCCATAAAAAGATAACACTTCATCTGAAAAAATCTTTAGATTATCTAATTTGCGTCTTCATATTCCTTGAAAAATACATTTCCTTGGAATAATTCTTTAAAAAAATGTATTCGTAAATAAGATTAAAAGAAAATGAAGAATGAGCCATAATAGTATCAGCCTTTTTATAGGTAATAGCCATAACATTATTGAATTTAGCCTGCAGTCATTGGCTGTTCTTAAAACGGGCATTAACATTTTCAAAGTACTGTATATCAACGAAGATCTCTTGCTAAATTTTAATATTTTCCCAACGTTGTGACATAGACACGTTCATCATCATCCCAGAATAATGAATTTCTGCGCATTATCGAGGAGAAAATCATCCGTAAAAAAGAAAACTTGTCGATATATTATTCGTGATACATAGGCGACGTGAAGCCAGGCCCCACCCTTGTTTGAAACATGTTTGTAAATTCAAGATGACGTTACACTAAAGTAAACAATATCTAAATTGAAATATTTTGCACTGCGTAACGCTTACATTTCTTAATTTCATGTGTGCTCACTAATAACGAATTATAATCTTCTAGGTAAACATTAGAAGTCCTCTTACGTGAAATCAAATGACTGAAATGAATGTGTGAAATATTTCTCGGTTGGAAAAATATACATGATTTGTAGAATATACATGATTTGACGGCCGATTCAAGAACGATATAAAAATGTTTTTGATATGAGAAATCGATGTTAGCATTATGGATTGACATTTCATACAAATAATCAGCAAAATTCAAACCACCCACATTTTCAAGTCAAATGTAAATAACTTGTCGTTTTTCAACTTTTGCCCATTGACATTATAATGACAAAGCCACCTACGTTTGTACTTGTACTGGGTGTGTGGGCGAAGGGGATAGATAGGTGAAAACTATCATCATTGAATTCAATAAGCTTTTGCCTGTCTGCTTGGCAACCATTTCTTTTCATTCCTTGCCTTCAGCTTTTGTAGCTGGCATTAAACGAGTTAAAAAACAAAACGCTTAAAACAGAAATGACTCGATATTATCACCGCAAACAACTTTCAATTAAATTGTTTCCTAAACATTCACCTCCTGTTAAGTTCAATTAAAAGTAGGCTAGAAGAGTTTCTGTTGAATTATGAAATTACAATTTGATTATGATTTTTCATTTGAATTCAATTTCAATAGTTAAAAACGACTTTATTTCTACAATCTAATGCCTAATTCTAGATGAGCTTTATTCAGTATAAACACAATGAATTGCTACACAATGATCCAAATAGAATATATTCAATTTAGTTATACCAGGGCAAAATACTTTCCTTCCTGCCTATCTGACCTTCCTATTGCTATGCTTTAACCCATTTACGAGTAATTTCAGCTTTCTTTTTATTTTTGATAAAATGTCGACAATGATTTTTCTTCAGCTGCTCAATTCGGCCGTTTGCAATATATGTCTTATTACAATGCGAACCACTATGCAACACTTTCTCCGAGTCTGATGTCTCGCATATTTCTCACTATCTGTTGTTTCTTTTTTACACGTTGATTACTTTCTAGACGAAAGTGAAATTTCTATCTACAAGCACCTGCATCAGCAAGGTAAAAACTCTAGAGCGCCGTCTGTGTAGGTGGCGTCACTGCCACCGGCCACCGAGGGCGCAGTGTATGACCGATAGCCGAAGCATGATATCAGTTGCACCTATCAATCTCACTGACAGCATGTGAAAAGAAATCATCGCAAGCATGGCGAGATCCATGCTTATTCCTCTTTTTAAGATACGTCTTCGATGTTGAGGAAATAAGATAATTCAGTCTTGGTGAAACGGGTTATATGTAAATTTCGTACGAAGTTTAGCTGTCGATTTATAGTTTTTTTAAATCATTTTTTACATATTCATAATCGTATGAAAACGGGAACTAGATTTCGATTGCGGGCCAGCAGTATCGAGCCAAGCATGTCTTGCGAATCGCTCGACCCTTGTTATGTCTCTACCTTCTATTCGGCATGATTTTACTAACTAATCGTAATGAATTATGCTTCGATCAGCCGGGGAGGTTGGAGAGCCGCCTCCCCGGATCGACGAAGCGTGTATGTAGATATTACACGTACGTGTGTTCGCGTTCTCTTGTCCGTCCTACGTAAAAAAATATATTGTATTCGTCGAAAAATGTCGATACTTTACGCATTATTGATGAGCATTTTTTCGATAGTTTGACTGCGCGCATCTTCCACTTGAAGAGCGTAGTTGAATATCAGTGGCGAACGAATACCGATAGAACAATAGTTAGCGTCGGCAGAAGTATCGCCGTTCCACCGTTCCGCTTGTCACGCGAACATCCGCGAAAAATAGCCACCGGAACAGAAAAACCGAGACGAATTACTTCGCATACCGGTGTAATATTACGCCGATACGAACACGGCGCATATATATATATTTATATATATAAGCGATTTTAATAAGCCGGTATTAAATATTGTTAATCCGCAGCGCGCGTAAGCTTCCATGGAGACGAACGATCAGGAATGAGAAAATGATTCGAAAGAATTGCAAATGCCTGCGGGATTCGACGTAATCATTAATAAGTGAATTATAATGCATATATTATACTACGATCATGAAAGTGGCGAAAGAAATATCGTTATGAATCCGTATTTGCAGTCATACACTGGAATTACGAAGACAGCTTAGATTAATCTATTCAGTGACGGCGAGAGTGAAATATTCGTAGGACGTCGTTTTTTGATCCACCCTCTTCTTCAATCGCGTTTCGGCGTTGTAGTCGACTCACTTAGATATGAGAATAGGGAAAATCAGACTTTGATGATGTATTTTCGAGAATACAATAGCTCACGGCATTGTCAAAACGTAGTACGTTGAACAGCGTTTTATGTAGATACGTTTTGGCATTGGATACAAGAAGGGATGCGCTGCGTCATTACTAACACACACCACGCAACAACCGGCAACCCTCTGGTACATAATAAAACAATTTACGATGCTTGCACGCACTGTATAACTCATCTGCACATTGTATCATCAGTAGTAAACTAGTTTGAATCGGATGCGATAATAAAATTGATGGATTAGGTGTGTTTTTGTAATAATAATACGATTTTGATTCTCTTGCCGCCCCCCCCGAATTGAGTAACCGTGATGAATATCTAACAGATTCATTTCGACGTACTAAAATCTGTTAGAAACCATTTCCGTGTTAACGCTTGAACTTACATTTGATAGCAATCCCCGGATGACTAAAGAAAGTCCGTATTGCATTTTAGATATTGAGTGCTAAAAGTAGTCATTGCAAAAAACATCATGATATCGATAACTACCTCATCATTTGCATTCTTCACTTTGCACATCTTAACAGTACATCGGATGTCAAATGGTAGATTTAACGGATACTAGATTCGAAAACGTATTTGTAGATCTCATAAAAGCATTTGATTCGTCAAGAATGTAGATGATAATGAGTTACACAATCTTTAAAACGTCATTTTGAAATATGTTTGTGACAATTTTATACTGTCATGTAGATATTTCATTAAACTTTCTACAAGTTATTAAGATTGAAATATGTCACATTGCTGTTACCAACATTATTTAATATAATTAATTTATATTGGAATTTGTCTTGAACGTGTATATGTAACAAAAACATGTTCAATCATTATTTGTGTTTCATTTGTTCTAGGGTCCAATCCATCACTCGTTCTCCCTAAGACACAACCAGGCTCATTCAAGCCCGGTCAACAACACAATAGTGAGCGCTATGTTCTATTTCACTCATATAATTTTCCGCTTCTCTAAAAACATTTCTCAAAACCCTTGTTACTGCATTAACAAATGGAATAAGTGTATACAGGTTTTTCAATAATATAATCATGGTTTAGGTCCTTATAGACTTGGTTTCTTAAATCATGTATGCGGTAAACAAGGGTAAGGCTACTGATATGACTGACAAGTCTGATGAAAATAATTGTTCATCATTACACGATCATATGCCAGAAGCCTGGATATGTTTCATGAGAGCTTTAGGGAGTTTGCTGGACAGCCAAGTAACCAAAATTAAATCGCAGCTTTGGCTACTGATTAAACATACGCACAAATACTATTTCTTGAAATGAGAAAAAAATATCTTTGCGTTTTTCTGCACTGACTGTTTTCTAACCGAGCTATGAAGCACCTACAGGGAGGGAGTATTATTGATATAGATATAGTGCTACAGTTTGAAATTTGTATCAATTCATTCATATAAGCCGTGTCTACACTGGGAGAATCTGGATCTGGGACCTAGAATAAAACAGAATGGATTCAGAACAGTTTAAAATCGACAGTTCTGCAGTGTAGACAGGGCTTTAGACATTCATCATAGAGTTCACTTCACAACTCATGATCTGATCATGATCTTCATCATCATTACCATTGTAACAATTCACCCGTGAATTTCACTTTTATGTATACAAACCGAACATTTCTACTCAATGCTGTCGTATAAATTGATATAGATTCATCCACAAATCGTGATTACTTTGCTTTGCAGTTACTGTAAACACAAACACAAGCGAAAGTGAGTTGATTATCCCAGTATGCCTGATATAACGAACGTAGCTGGTTTTTGCAGGCATTGTGCGTGATATACCAGTACTGGTGACAGTTGAGAATGTATATATTTGACCATGTAGACCAGACACGTGCTACGCATGCTTTTCGAGACTTTGGTCAGGAAATCATTTTCTGCAGCAGTGAATTCGAATTATAAAATCATACGCGATGTCGTGCATGTCAGTACGAGAAAGGCAGTCATTAGTTAGCTTGTAGCGTGTGAGCGCGGCGGAGAATGAAAAAGGAGCATTTCGCGTGTGCGTCATTCGCCATTTCATCTTCTTCACCTTTGACATGACATGGGCTTGCTGTGATGGCATCGCTTGAGCGAATATACCCAATTGACCTGGGGAATTTCAGTCGTGCACACGAACTGCTGTGGGTTATCAGCAATAAAAAAAACATCACATTCGCTCCCACTTTATCAAACAGATTTTCGGAAGTCGTTTAATTTCTATAAAGCGATGCATGCTGTACGCGCAAATCAACTGGATCAGGAAAAATCCTAATCCGAGTCGATGTCGTACAAAGGGAAAGATTACAACATTCCTGTTAAGTCACAAGCAGCGGCACAAGAGTGGAAAAACTTGCGAATCAATAAACAACAAATTATTCTTGTGTTCGATAGACTCACACTCACGCAAATTACACAATTGCCATAAAAACCGAAGAACGATTTTTGCCCTTTTCAGTTGTAATTCATTACGTTAATCCCAGTCTGTTTTGTCCATGTCTTCGTTGATGATTTTTCCTTTTTTCACTTGCGCGTTTTCATTATCATTTTTAGCATTTCATCATTTTTCAGTCATTTCGATTTATAATGCGCGCATTCGTTTTCAGTCTCTTTTACACGGTTTGATTTTTTTCCTACGAAATTTCCGCATGACATAGATACTACTAATTTCATTAATTCAAACAAGTAGCCAAGAAGTAGAGTTAGATGAGCTTGATGCGTATTAACAAACTTGTTTATGTGTTACATAACTTATGACTAATTTGTTTTGCACTTTTGCACATGTATTGGGACTACATGCAGGATTCGTGCCAAGCGAAATCTGTAGAGCCCACGGATTCAGATACAATTTGCTTGCACCGCTGCACATTTGTTTGTTTACTGATTATTTTGTAAAGATCCAGTTTAATTCCAGTGTTTTTTCTTATATGATAGAGTGTGGGTGTGCTGTGTATCATTACTGATTTTTCCGGTAGTCTGGGGAGGTAGCCAAGGATGCTAGGATAATGCCATCCGTTGGCATGATGAATAAGTAATGATTCAAAATGTTATGAAGTTAATCCGGATAGAATTCCTAATCCTATTTTTGTTGAGATTTTCGTGTTATTCATGTGCAGTGTACCATCACTCTCGAGGGGACCCGTGTGACTTGGAAACGGGCAATAACTCTCTCAGTCAAACTCGTGTACCGGCTCAACTAAACTGGCACATACTAAGACGATAATCGTCGAAACATTCTTGAAGTGAATGTCGATTTCGTCATTTTTATTTTCAACGCGAGGCGACCGCATTGCCTGATACAGCTTCGATTGTGGTTTTATTAGGCGCCGCTTATACCGAGGACTATCCATACACCAGTGCCACAGCACTACATGACTTTGACATTAAGGTCACCTAAGTTATTGGCCACTCAAGAGACGGTCGTAATGGACATGGCCCATGCGCTGCATAAGAATCTAGTAATTTGGCAAAACATATATTGTTGGCCATGTTTCTGTGACAGCGATCTTGTAAAAGTGCTAAAATTTACGCCGCCTTATTGACCATCATCTTTGGCCGAGCGTTGCTAATCACATAGCATTTATTACAGTTTGCGCGGCACTACTAAGCAACTATTTTGATATCAAGTGTCCATTAAGGCTTACCCATGGGTGAAGAAAGCGGTCTTAGCTCTTAGCAAAGGCTTATCCATAAAAAGGCCATGAATAAGTCATCGAACGAAGTTTACTTACCCCTCAAGGAGGTACATCGAACAATGCACTAGCCTCGGGTTGTTTAACAAGTAGAAGCTTAATGTTATTAGAGTTTGAAATGATATAGTTAAAAAAATCGATGAACTATCGAACGTGATCAATCCGATTTGTTTTCAGCGTTCGTTTCGAACTGATATTAATTTGAATATGTTTTGCATATGTTTACAGTACGTCGCGTTCCGCCTCACTTTTCGATACCGCCCGAAAACGTCGAGGTGCTTCCCGGAGGAGCCGTGAATTTGACGTGCGTCGCCGTCGGCTCGCCGATGCCGTACGTGAAGTGGCGCAAAGGTGCCGAAGAACTGACAAGCGACGACAACATCCCCATCGGTAAAAACGTGCTGATGTTGACGAACGTGCGGGAATCAACAAATTACACTTGCGTTGCGTCGTCAACATTGGGCAACATCGAATCCGTGGCCCAAGTCCGAGTGAAAGGTACGTTTTGTAATTCGCCCCCATATATGTCAGTATATATAACCTTACCCGAGTTCATATATTATTAAGGTATTGAAGGCTATTTCGAAAGGACAAATCCAGTCAAATTTTCATTTGTGATTCTAATCATATTTTTTTCAAAGATCGGCTATTAATGGTTACTTTCAAAATCATGCTGTTGCCATTATCATAATTATCGTAGATATCCTGTAGGAAATAATCAAAGAAATGAACAGATTTGTCTGGTGTGGGAATCTCGTTGAACTGATTATCCCTTAATCAATCAAATTTAGCTCTTTATCAGAGAAACTTTCTCGACAAAACTTCTTTTAAATGCCAAATTAAGCGCGATCGATTTTAGGCTCAGTTTATATGCTCGAAGATCAAAATCTATCAACCGCAACAAGAATGTTTCCCCTCGAGGAAAATGGGATTATTTTTCTCGTGACTGACAGTGACAGTTCATGATTATAATCGTTAAGACATGTTTCGGTTTCGATCAGATGCGTTTCAAATAGTCACTAGTGAAATGTCAAGCTTTGTATAAACTATGGTAATGATATGCTGATGAAAAATATCATCATATGAATAGAATCCAACTAGAAATAAATTGAACATCAATGGATTTGTACATCATTGTCAACAGCGTGTTACTCACGAAGTAGCCTAATACGTCGTTCAATATTATACGCTTCTTAACATTGCGAGCACACTTTCTGTGCCGATTCCCCCAGTCAAACTTAAAAAACTAAGTTTTTCAAGGTATCAATCAGTTTTGAAGCTGCTTCCTTCCTGTGCGGGCCTAATGCTTCATCTAATCCTTATCCTGTCCAATTATCCCAAGGTTTATGTATACATGTGACCAACCCTTTGATGAATCCAAGATTCCGAGAATTCAGGGTTAGCTATGCTGTTATGACCAGGGGAGGTCGTGCCCGGTTTGACTGCTATTTTTTCTGCAGATATTCTAATGGTTTGCCTTCATGATTATCAATAATCTTTCCTATCGAATACTTGTTCTTTATCTCCTTTTACGATTTTTTATTCTCTTGAAAATCGCGAAGTTTAGAATAGTATCCCAACCACCGCACTGCGTATGATTTTAGACAGAAAAGAAACTATTGTAATGATGAACGCAACGCTATAAATATCTCGTAACATAACTTCAAACTGAAGTCATCAAAGGGATTCCTGTTGCCCTCCTGTTTCTCCATCGTATTCTGTGTATAACTTAACTAACGACATAAGTTTTTTTGCTATAGAAAAGGTGCAACCATCACCAACGGCCTTATATGGTGAGCCTTTAGGCGAATATATTTAGATTTTCTCATTTTGTTCTAATTTAGACTTTTTTCGCTTTGAAATAAATATTCGGTGGTGGTCAACCTGTCGTATACATATATATTTATAGATATATTTTTGTATAGTGCCCTTTTGGTCCAATTCCAGCTTAGTTGCGGTATTTTTATTTTTCTGCTTAACTCGGGATAGAAATGATGCCTTCACGTCTATTTCATCCTTTTCGATCAATTTCTCGTGTATTTTTTTTCTCTTTTTGATGTACTTCCTTCTTCTTACACTCGATTTAGGTATAATTTTGATATTTCTACTTCATTGTATCGGTTACTTGGGTTTAAGGGTTGGTCATATGGTTTCAGGTTCTATTTCATACGTTAAACATTTAGCACTACGATGCATGGTTGGTGAAGGCTTCCCGCTGGCTGACTGACTGGCTGGCTGGCTGGCGCATTTGAAAACCGGCATACCCGCAATATCACCAACAACCAACATATCACCATTAACCATATCATTACCACACATCATTCTCCATCCATATCGCGTACAGTTTGATATATATCATTGTGACGACTCGTCCTATTCTGCTGTGGTATATATTTATATTTGCTGTGAACTAGAATGAAGGACGGAAGCATGTCTTTTAGATACCTTTCACGGCGGCATCATGTAAAAGCCTAGTCATCAGAACTATACACCGATCACGTCAAAGCTGTTTATGACGAGAATTACAGCTATTTTGGAAAGTTTTTTTTTGTTGAATGTCGCGTTCTGATGACGATGCTTAGGTCGATTCATGTGTATATCCGTTTCGAGACAAAACGCATATATCGTTGTATAATGCTCTTTTGCTTCAGCCATGCCAAAACCGCCCATTAACGTAGGTTTCACCGAGGTACTGCCGAACCAGGTGAAGCTGTCTTGGAGTTCGGGCAACACGGATCCGATCGATTTTTACACGGTCGAATACAAACCGAAATTCGTGAACGTGCGCTATTCGGAAATACCGAACATACGCGACACCGAATGCATCATACGCGACCTTGAACCTCACACCGAGTACGAATTTCGAATCGTGGCCAACAATAACGTCGGCCGAGGAGTGCCGAGCGATCCGTTTCATGTTACAACCGGAGAAATGCGTCAGTACCTAAACATTTGGAATCTAGATGTTGTTAGCTACTACTCTTGTGATCATTTTATTTTTTGATTTTTTTCTTCACGTCTCTCCAAATATTTGTATAAGTGTATACATACAAGATCTTAAACTACTGAGTTTTCAAAAAAATCTATCATTCTTTGAAGCCTGTGGTTATAAGAACTGCAGCGGTAATCATTGAATATTAGCTTCGATTTTTCTTTTTAAACCTACGCACCTCTTCAAATGTACAAATATCGGCTATTCTCCTGAACTGAAGCTGATTATTACCTATAGAATATGTTGTATGTATACAAGGTGTTGTAAACGTGATGGTTTTCTTGGTCCTCTGAATCTGTGTTCATCCAAATCATTCCTCTTACTAGAACGTTATGGCAATTCAATTACAATAATGAACAAACTTGTTAGGACAAAAGAGGAAAATCCATCATATCAACTAATCTGACTATTTGGGAGACCTGTTGATTATCACCTTGTTTTTTCGATGATTTGATAAAGGCTAGTGGAACCATGTCATCAAGTTCTAACTGACATATATCACAATCTGTTTGAATAAAGGGCTTCTGCTGCATTAAGTCACAAGTGGGTAATTGATACCCTGGTATTTTGTTTCTGTGGGCATCATATTCGCATTTTCATATCATAATATTTCGGCATCACATCAAACAAACCACGTTTTCGCCTTGAAACTGCTCTAGCTTCTAGCTAAGTTACCCATAAATTACACCTGACATTCTTGGGATTGTAGCCTGGTTTGCAATTTCCTGTGAGTCACCATCGTTTGAACCTATCATTTCGTCCCAAACCACCGTTCTCATCGCTGACTCGAGCGCGCGGCGATGTGTCTTAATCCAGTCCAATTATAACATGATGGCGACAAGAACCGCTAGGCTTCTTTCATCGTTTGTTGCTCCATGCTCATGCATGCACGTTGTGTCATGTTTGTTCGTCAGTTCGATTGCTTCGCTTTGCTACGACCGTCGTCGTCGCTGGTACGCTTTATTCCCGTGTGTGACAAAACGACAAGATGGATGGCTTCGTCGCATACACGAATATGTTGTCAGTCGTAATTAGACGAAATTATCAATCGAAATGCGTGCGAACGTGCCGCCAAGATTCGCCGAAACCGGTGTGTACCCCCTGACGGGATAAAACAATAAAGCGAAGTTGGTGATATTTACTCGTGAAGACAGGAGGGAAATCAGTTTGCCGAGCTGTAACGATGTCTGAATACGAGAGAGAGAGCCCCTAAATCTATGATTATCTCGTGGGCTGTATGACGATATGAAAAGCATCGAATGTAGAATTGCGATAATTTCATTTGTCCACAAATCCCACTCGACGTTCGTCTTTTGTAGTAACAAATGCGTGGATACTACTATCGTCATTGTCGTGCAGCGTTGTGGGCAAAAAGAAAGAAAGTATCGGCCCAACCTCCAAAAGTATCCTCATCCCGGGTATTTCTTTACCATAACACAAAAACAGGAGAAAAAGACGAGCGAGCAGCTCAGAATTGATGACAATCGAACAAAACGATTTTGCGAACAAGCTGGAAAGGGTTAAAGTCTATGTCGCTACAGGGCAATAAAACTATTGTCGAATATGATGCTGCAATCAGCTTGCCTTTTAACTATAATGTGATACAATGTCAAAATTTACTTAGCCGAACAAATATGTGATAAATTTGTCGATAATCATGGTTTCACTCGCCTGAGATAAAAAGCTGATACATTTACGAACGATCATTTGTAGTAGTATATAAATAGTGCATCGTCTTCTTGGTGTAGTCATTATTATTTTTTGTTGTCGTTGCTGCTACTGCCAGTGGTACCTGGTAATTTTTTTTGGAGGCCTGACGTAGAATAGTGCTTCTCAGCCTACATCAAATATTTTTATTTTTGTGTCACTTTTTCAATCAAAGCCATTATCATACCTCGAGTGGAACGGCTGTTGATTGTTTTTATCATTCAACAGTGCATACGCACGTTGGTAGTTGTTGCATGAAGTCTCTGAAATGATGCGACCAAACCGTCAATGCAATTTCAGTATTTTCAAATGTTAGCAAATAAGGGTAGGCTACATATTTCCAAATAGTAGGTTACATAAACTTGTTACTTTTTGCTTTGCATTTTCGAGGTCCATCATTTCATAGATGAAATAAATTTGCATGCGCTTTTTTATGATTTTTTCCCCCCATTAACTCACTTCTTTGTTCGATCATAGATTTGACTTGATTTGATTCATTTTTCTTTTAATGGAGTAAAAATTCGAGAAAGAATTTTGTTTCTTTTTCATGATAGATGAAAAGATATTTTTTGTTTGTGTGTTAATTAATCACTTGCAGATAAAGAAAGAAATAATTATCAGAGTAAGATACTTTCTTATGAATTGAAAAGAAATAAATATCAGATTCAAGTTAAATCTTAAATAGACATTCTGATTTTACTAAGGCCTTGGTGGGTATTTGACCAGCATATTCGTTTATATTATTAACAGCACCAGGAAGCCCTCCACGGAATGTGAGAGCAAGACCCCTCAGCTCAAGTACTGTGCTTATTGAATGGGATGAGCCACTCATACCAAATGGTGTAATCAAGGTAAGCTCTTTGACACCTGCTATGATTCTGTCCACTTTTTTGTCCGAAAGTCTATGGTACAGTTGTCAGGTCGTTTTGGAACATTGTGGTACGTGGTATTGCATAACTTAAGAGCGATATGTGTGAATCCAAGGTTCTTCTGGTATATAAGCAATCTAAAGCAAGACTAGACAAAATACCTTCCTGTTCAAATATCTACAGATTGCACTTGATTACATATGAAAATGCTCAACTGATATTCAGGAATAACAACTGCTACAAAGAGCGGTTCTTCATTTCAACGTGATAGACGAGCATCTAGCAATTTCTTTATCGATTTCGAAAATAACAGCTCTTTAGCTGAATAATCATCTTCAGTGCGCTCGGTGTCTACACAGTTTGTTAATGTAATTTGTTCTTTACACGTCTGTGTTTATATTCAGAAATGTAAACGCACACACACGACGACCATCTCATCCGCGCTAATTCCGCCATCCGCATCTATCAAAGGAAATTTCTTCATCTGTCGTATTTTTCTAATTTTCCGTGTACCTGTCTCATTTGATAACACGACAGAAATCAATCTGGGAAAATCGATGCGAATAATTAATCTCGCTCACTCGACACTTCAAGGCGCCGACTTATCGCGGCGTTCTACCCCTTGTGATTTAACTTAAGGCGTTTGCGCGTCTTTTGTAGATATCGAAGAGAACGTCTTGTCAACGCGGCTATCGAACCAGAAAAAACAATTTTCTAATATCGATCTGACAGACACGCGCGTGTGCATCTAGAAAGAAAAGAACAAAATATTATTAACCACACCTGTAGTAGATCTATCAATCTGATCTGAAATGAAAAGCCCAATTTCGATGTAACTCAGTTTTTCAGCATTCGATGATTTTTATGTAGGTCACGTATTACGGGTACCCAGTTCTTCTCCTGAGCGTATAGAGACCAATGCACACAACGCAGGGAAACATGGAAACATGAGACAGAAAGATATTTCCAAGCGTTTCCAGTGTCGTGTAAGGAACAGATTTCTGAATACAATGATTCCATGATCAAACATGTTTGATTCCATGTTTCTATGTTTCCACGTTTCCTTGCGTCATGTGCATTGGGCTCAAAGAAATAAGAAATGAAGTGACGAAGAAAAAATATATAATTGAGCTTGCGTGAATTATGGATGTTTTACTGAGATGTTGAGGTAAATATGGCGTTCTTTTTTTTTCAGGGGTACAAAGTATTCTACACATTGCAGCCCGAGCTAGCGATCAGTACGTGGGACCACGAGGTGGTCGAAAACAACAACAACATTCAACTGACCACAATTGGTAATTTGGTGATCAACAGGACGTACACGATATGCGTGTTAGCGTTTACTAGCGTCGGAAGCGGACCGCTGTCCGAACAGATCAAAGTGAAAACTCAACAAGGAGGTATGCCAAAATATCCCCAATTTACTGCATTGAAAAGTACATATAAGATAAATGATTGTATCAACCCTGTATGATATGTGTATGCATATGAGTTTGATTTAATGATATTGTATGACTCTAGTGATGATATTTTCAAATTACGAATTTCAGCTTTGACTTACAGCCGACTGGTGATGGAAAACCTAGAGCGTCTCGTTACTGTATTCATACAAAAGTTTTGTTTACAGATCTATGATGACTTAAAGCCATTTTCCTACGGTACCTGAGGGCGTCGAATTTCAAGAGAACTGTTCCCGACGACGACGTGGCGAATGGTAATCTTCCGAGGTCATTACCTCGATTGATCGATCGAAGGCTGCGTCTGCTATGAAAAATCTGTCGTTACATATCAATATCCCTTCCCATCGAGTTCAATGAAATTTTTACGCTTTCTTTCAATATTGCTTCGTGAAGAGGACGATTTTATTGAAACTTTGCAGATCGAAAAGTCGTATACTTTGCCCCCAGAGCGCCGTCTCTGACGAATGAGTGAACGGAATGATGAGTGAATGTGGTGCAGTTTCATGCGAAGTTTAAAGCGCCTGCACTTTTTTGTTTTTCAAAATCCGAACGAACGAACGATCCCCTATCAATAATTAACGAAATAGCGATGCATGGTAGAATCATCTGCATGTTAGATTTTGATGATAATCAATATGATCCTGCTAGAATTATTTTCATAATCGAGTACTTAGATGACCGTTGATTTTTTAGATACTTTTGATTCGCAAATGAAGCACGTGATTGTCTGGAGGGTTATTCAGTGTTCTTAAGTCATATCAAAAATTCATAAAGACTAGTCTTTATGAATTTTTGGTCATATTCAATCGTTCATAGATATCTGTGTACTGTATGCACTTATCAAAAATCATTTCGAAGAAAATTTTTCAACTCCCCTCCAGAGTCGGGTATAGGCACGCTTTCATGAACAACTCGATGCACTTATTTGACCTCCGATGGGACGAAAACGTGCCTGCGCGTCTGCGAATTAAACTATGTTTTCTGTTTGCCTAATGCCTAATCCACTCCGTCCATCCCCTCTCGCTTACGTACCGATTAACAAACAAATTTCATGATCTTTTTACAACGTAGTAACAGCTCCACCAGATATAATAGTAACAACACCAGGTATATTTTACAGGAATGCGAACGTATATGTTTCATACAGCGATCTCGTCCTATATGATATGAATATTCTGTTTCTCCTTTTTGCCCATGTATATGTCCTCTTTCTTACGTGAATGTTGGTTGGAGACTTTCAGCCACCTTCGTCGACGTAATGCGCCCACTCGTTCTACTACCTTTTTTGAAGTCGTCATAGTCTGCTCGGAAGATACGACGGCGCATCTTTCTGATGATTAGTTGAACCGTAAAAATAGTTCCTGACTTCAGGCATGAATTGAATAACATGAAAGTCATCTTTGAATCTGATTTTATTCAAATGTCATACAACCTTTAGCATTTCGAAAAAACCATCAAAGTATTTCTATTTAGGTGTCTCATTCATGATGTAGTCGTAACTTGAGAAATCTATGACAACCGACATACTAATTCTAGCTCTACGTATCCACGGATTAGTCCAAATTGAAGATTTGTTAATTTGATTCAGCAGCCCAAAGCCTCATGAGTATATAAAGTCCTATTGCTTTAGTAACAAACAAGTTTTCTCTTTTGTATTATTATAATATGCCTTGGACTAATCTTGGATCGGGCTGCAAGTCTCCGACCGGACGCGCGTTCAATTCCTGTAAATGCATGAATTACCGTTTTTTTGTTTTTTTTTTTTTAGTTAATGATTACAGGTTTTTCTCTCCACATGAACATGCGAACACCACCCCCTGATGCATGATCAACGAACATTCTCCACAATAACTAATATAAACATCACTTATAATAATCCGGTTACTGTTTGAAAGTGAAGATTATGTAGATTTTTTTCGATGGAAGAACAAATCAGATGTCTACGTTTTGTAACTACATAATCTTCGCTTCTCATTACCTTACACCGGGAATTTTTACAGAGAATATTTGCTCACACCTGTTCAGGATTTAAAAAATCTTCGAAATCAGATAATTCCAGATCGATGGTGGCATTCACTTGACAACATGTGCTGAGTTTTTGATTTGTAATTCGCCACTGCTTTTAGGTCAATAAGGCGAAAAACTTTCGAAACAGATTTCGCAGGTGTTTTAGAATTCTAACTTGTTGGACATTAAACTTATCAAAACCTTCAAAGCCTCATCTACAGCCACCTAATGGTACATATTTTGATCTTCGGTGTTTGGTAGAATTTTTGGACGGCTTTGATGAGGCTTCAGTGGTTATATGTAACAATTTTATAACTGATTTACCTTGCATGACATACTATGATATGCATTAATCTGAAACATCTTCTTACTCCCATACAGGTCTCTATCTCCATCTGCCATATTACAATTCTCTTTTTCATTCTTCATCTCAAAAAAGCACATCGACCATTCATATCGAGAATACAGATTTTCCAAATGCGAGTCTTGAAAACTTACGTGAAAAAAATTGGGAAAAAAATACCACATAGATCGCTCATACTTTCCGGGCTGAGAGCTCTCAGTTGTATGTTTCAGACATAAATAATTCAAGGCATTGAATCTACAGTCATTGCAAATGGTCGCTTTGCTATTTTGGGAGACATTTTTCAGGCTTCAACATGAAACAGCTATATACTCAGTACTATTATATATGAACACTTATGATCAATGCAAACAGAAATTTCATATTCTTTCTTTATATACTCTAACCACTACTACTACTACTACTACTACTACTATTACTACTATTACTACTACTACTACTACTACTGCACTGGTTGCATGTATCAAGCAGAGTCCTTTACTAACTTAACTTTCCTGTTTATACATGTGCATTTCGATATTAACTCAAATTCAGCTTATCTATTATGAACTTCAAGAACTTTGTCTCTCTCAGTCCACTATAAGTCTGTATGACGTGCTTAAGAATAGTATTCTACTTACTATCTTTGTACTACCGCTACTAAATATTCTTCGTTGTCGATCTACAGCATTTTCTGTGTATTATTGCAAAATGTGGTTTTAGACGTTTTTGATATTCGCCTTCTACGACATAAATGCCAAAAACGAATGTAAATATTATAAGCTAATTGATGATCTATTTTTCAAAAAATATTGCAGTTCTTCGGACTGTGTTTATTTCGAGGTGTAAGTAGTTCTCAAATACGATAAATGGTGATCTATCTGAAAAAAATCCAAATCTCAAAATTTTCTCTTTTTTTAATATATAAATGGTGTAAAAAATTTTATCCGATAATTTTCAAAAACCTATGACCTATAAGCAGTCTACGTACTTGCATGCAAACTGATTTTCACCAATTTCACAAAGCCGAAATTTTCTTGCGTCGTGGTCCAAGAACATTGTTCTTGCTATGAATACCACGCTGAATGCTCATATCCAAATCTCCTGCCTAAACTTAAGCTGAAATTTTCAAAATCTTGATGTTTTCTAATAAACATGCTAGGGCAATTAAACGTAAACTTATCTGTATAATATATATCATAAAAAAACGAAGTTTAAGAATAGTTGAATAAATTTAATTTTTGTGATCAAAAGCCATTGCTAGAAATGATTGATAATTGATAAACAGTGAAATGCAATATGATTAGTAAATTTCCCCTATATTTACCTGGTACTCTGTGTATTAAATACATCTCTTACAACGAATCTCCATGTACGATGATAGATATAGTAGTACTCTGCAACCTTCTCTCTATCCTTCAATGTCAACTCATTCATCACTATCACTATTTGCAAATTTTAATTATTTCTCATTTTGTTTTTCCCCTCGTACCATCATCAGCTAACCCAGGTGAGCTATAAATACATGGATCCGAGGTACTATATATATACATATAGGTCTCGCGAAGACTTTGTTTAACGTTTTCTTGTCAATCTTTATCTTCCAGTATTGTACATTACCTCCAAAGTGACCTTTCGTCCACTGTGCCGTCTATCCACAATTTTTTCAGTGTTCACCACCATTATCTGAAATGAAAATATGATACAGGAACTAGCCAAAATATGATATCTATATATATCGACATAAAAATATCATCCAAATCACCCAATTATGAAAATATGTACCACATACCCGCCGCGGTCATCGCCCACAAACTTCTACCAAAATAAACACCCAGTAAAAAATTCATCAAATCTTATACAAGAAATATATATATATATATTTATGTATTTATGAAGCGAAAAAAAAATCCAGAAATTTATCAAAAGCTCAAATTTGTACCGGGGGTTTTTCATGCATGACGGAAGCCATGACTGAGCATCCCTAGGAAGTTATAGTCGCACCGTTATTTGGTAGATTGTTTTGAATATCTACTTTTGATATGATTACTATATTGTTTGCACTATTGTTCTGATTGTCACTAACTCTCGGATGCCACGCAAAGCACCTGGCAATATCGCGATTTGCATGTTCTCTCCGATACAGTAGTAGTTTGATGTATATATGAATAATATTCATAGTAACTAACGATTTTTTCTGGCAAAAAACCCTCTTTTTTCGAGTTTCGATGATACGTTTCCACTCTATCAATCCCGCTCTTAATCACCAATGTACTACCGTGTGTATATATATCTTATTTGCAATATAGAACCACCGAAGTGAATTCACGAAATGCATGATAGTAATGACGATATATTTGGCATGGTCAATGTGGTACAAACATTCAAAATACTCTCCACCTGATTCAGAATGCACACTGTCATCGAATCTGACTAAAATCTACGGAGAAATCGCGAAGCCCCATCATTTCCTAAGCTCGTCGAGTATTGATCCCGAATAGATTGCTTCGAAATCCATTAGTTTGGTGTATTAGATGTTTGGATTAATCATTTAACGCCTAAAAAGGACTGGTAAAATGCGAGCTATTTCGTTATCAATCATAGCGTTATTATTTAGATATTCTTTCGATCTAAGATCCGAATTATTTTCTATAAACGCACTATAGTCGACGGCGTAGAATACGGCAGTGTCGTGCGGTTTCTGTGAAGAAAATTAATCACGACGCGGCCTCGTAAAACGAACGTATGTAACGTAAACGATGAAGATCAATGTCCGATACTTGTCTGCGCGAACCATGACTTGATGAACGAATTCATTCACACATTAACTATACCTCCGTGACGAAATCGCGTGCGCCGGAATATCAGCTCGAGAGCGCGATTTGCATGAACAATTTATGCGAAAGCTTCTCAACGATTCGATGAAAAGTGTGCATTTTGAAACGACGTCCCGAAGGAAGTCTCTCTCTCTCTTCAGTGTCATTACGCATGATCCTGTATTAGAATACTTATGATATGCATCTATTCGTGTTTTTTTCCGATTCTCTGATGATTTTAAGATCCAATGTTGTGAACAGTTTTCATGTGCACTATATTCATTATTCGATATTTCAATATTTATTTGATGATCGACCGTAATTGTTTTGTCCGCGTCTCTGAATCTGATGTGTGCGCATTTCTTTTTAATAGCGACGACATTCCTGCTTTATTTATCGTTTGAACCCGGTTCTAATTTTGAAATGGGCCGTTCTTAAAAACTCAGTTCTGCACGAAATGGGTGGCTGCAACACTAGTTAATTCCACCAGATGGCGTGACGAACATTCAGTCTTTCGTTGTCAAAATCAGTTCATTGTCAATGAACTTCAAACTGATATTTTAGGCTCCTGAATCCATACATTATCGCATCACCCACTAAATATACTTTTAGATTCAGTTCTCTACTCGGATATGGGTATAGTTTTCATAAATAACTGATTTATTTAAGAGAAAAGTTCATTCAGTTTATGTTGAAATGTAGAAGAAGTTGAACGCGGAAGACTGAGTAACTACTAGCGCACCTGGTGGATCCTTGCTTGCCACGGGAGCCTTGTTGGTTCCCTATTACAAAATATTGTTATCCGTCACTGGCAGATACACATTATACATCCATATTAACATCAATAACTTTCTAACACATTCATAGATTTTATATGTTCGAATACACAAAAAGTATCTAAGAATGTTCCACAAGTTTTATGAGGTGATAGATCAAATGGCACTTTACGAACAAAAATGGATTTGTTTTAAACTGCAGTTCTGTCATCAACATTTCTCCGCCTTGCTTCATGTTTCCACTGTCTAACTTTGCGATGTGCGAGTGAGTGCGTGCGTGTGCGTGTGTGCGCAGCGAGTAATCATTTTGTCCTGTCCGACTTTTGTGCCTTGTTAAGTAATGATTTGTCTATACAAAAAAAACTGCATATTATTACATATGTATGTCAACTCTTGTAAATATGTATTTATATTCATCAATCGAGTATTTGTTTACAGTCTATATAATCATCTGGTCTTTTTGACTTTTCGAAAGTTATTTTTGTGTATGTTATCATTGTACTTGTAAATCACATCACGTAATTCTCTTTCAGGGTATTTGATTTTTATGTCTTCTCATGTTATGTATGGCTAATTCTCTTTCATTAGATTTTTTTCCGTGTGTTTTACAATTCTATACCTCTCATCAGGGGACCCTTTAAAACTGTGTTTTACAGTTCTTCAATCATTTCTGATTCGTTTATTTTTTGTAAGGTGGCATGATGTCAGATCAAGGTCAAGGTGATGCTTAGGATAAACGGATACAAAAATCCGTGTCACTTATATAGAACTATGAATAACTAGCTCAGTTGAAGTCTCGTTTCTCAAAATTGTCACAACATATCAAATGAAATATCAAAATCATCATCGCCTAATTACAACGAAACATAATTCCTATTTAGATTTTGGCTTACAGAAGACTTCACACTATTCAAATCTGACACACATATGTCATGAAGACATTTGACATTCGATATCATCGTATATATCGTCATGTTCTTCACAGAAACATCAATCCATCAGAATTTCACTTTTGTGTGTACTATTTTCATTTCAAATATGCATACTAGATGTAGCTGCAGCGTAGAATAGCCAAGTGGATCACGTCACTGTATGAAATTACCGTAACCTCTCATTGCAATGTCTGTTTCCATGGCAATAATAGTGGCTTTTTGAACGAATCTCCGATGAAACAGCTTGTCGGAATTCTGTATCGCATTAGCACCACTGCCATTACTATGTGGCGTGGCGCAAAATTTCGAAGTCACAACGATCAAAAATGCAATAGTTTTTTTTTTTAGTTCAGTTGATTTTGTATTCTGCAGCTTAATCTACATATTCAATTAACAGTTTTAATTTCAACATCGTGCAGTTTGTTAATCATTACCTTCTATGTTCAATCATCAAATTCATTCATTCTGAACAATACAAAGTTAATTACAATGTTAATTGCATACAAAATACAACACACATTTAATGTATGTTTTTCTTCTTGGCAAATGAAAAATATTTGCAGATTTTGATGGTTTTTCTTGATCTTTCTATTTCACAGTCCCCATGCAGCCTCGAAACTTCCAAGGGGTACCCGTATCTCCGAGCGAAATTCAGCTGTCATGGCAGAAACCTGACGAAAGCGGCGAAAGCATCATCAAGTACGACATCTACTTCAACAGCTCGATCAATTCCGGCGCCGTGCGGATCACGGTGGCGCCACCTAAAGAAAACTACCTGTTAGTCGACCTGGCTCCCGACACGAAGTACAACATTCGCGTTACGGCGACGTCCAAACGCGGAGAAGGCGTATCTACGCCAACGATCGTTGTGAAAACCGATCCATTCAGTACGTACCTACATCACTATATCGCATGTTTATATTTGAATGGACTTAATGTACATCGTAGCTATATCCATTGATGTTTATCGATTCAGTTATTTCTATCTATCATTCTATTATTACTATTATCATTATTATTATTATCGTTATTATGATTACTATTATTTGATAATGAATTACAAAAATCAGTATTTCAAATGTATAGTCAGTCAACTACAAATATAATCAAGAAGTGTTTTTAAGTTGATATCGAGCATTGCTATGTAGAGAAAATGTAAAATGGTCATCACTAGAAACATTAAACAATTTGGACTTCAGACATAAGTTTAAAGATGTGAGAATTGGCGCTGAGAAAATGCTCAAGGTGCTGCTTACACAGACACTATCTTGGGAAAAATCTATAAGATTCCAACACCAAATTTGTAAAGCTATTAGTTTTGTTATGACTATTTTACATCATGATTTATCCGACAGGGCATCTATTCTAAATACGCAGAAGTATGCTCATCTCTAGCATTTTGTCCGGCATGTCAATTGATATATGCTTAAAGCTAAGAAACTCGTCGTCAGTTTTATATCAGCATTCATCGTTGGAATGTACGATAAAAGTTCTCTTTCGGAAAACCCTTTATACATCTATCACAAAGCTATCGAGTTTTTGATATGAATCATAGATGTTCATAAATGTACATCCCTATAGTTAATTACCATTCACTATGACAAGAAGAAATTTGTCCAAGAAAATATATATATATTCATGATCACACAAACACCTGAATGCATGCATCATTACTATCACAATTATCAATTTCTATCAATGATGCATTTTGTTCAACTACAATATTCCAATAATCAATATATCACACTTCGTATGCATTGATTTCGTTTGATTCCGACTACAATCTTCTTCCACTCCTCGAGTAATCGATGATTATCATCGAGGGTCATTTATAGATGTGTCGCTTGATGAATGTATTTATTTTCTTGGACGATGTGCTTTAACCGCGCTACGGATGTCCTTTCCTCTTCTTCACTTTGAATGCACTTCTTTTTCAGCTTACGTATTCATGAATTTATGCTCTGTCTCTCGAATCTTTCTCGATATATTTCGTTCATAGACTATTTTCATATTGATTTTTGTTTCTCCCACATCACTTATTAGTTCCAACAGCCCCGCCGCAAGAGATTACCGGCCGTGCTCTCGATTCAACGACCATCCTCGTAAGCTGGAAAGCGCCGCCTAAAAATCTCCAAAACGGCAAAATCACGCAATATTCCATCAAATACGTACAGTCAAAGAGCGGTAGCATTGACTCCGCGACTCGAGTTAACGTTGAAGCCATGGAAACGTCCCATATCATTCGTAATCTACAGAAATGGAGCGAATATAGAATCTGGGTCCTAGCCAGTACAAGGGTCGGAAGTGGCCCGTGGTCCGAGCCGATACTGGTTCGTACCGATGAGTCCGGTATGTATGACCCATATATTTATACTTAACAATTACAGTGCAAGGCTTTAGAATAACCGGCGACAATGGCAAAAACTTTTTCGTTAAGATCAAAAGTTTAAATCGAACGAACAACGAGAATTCGCTGCCAGTGATGAGAAAGTTTTTGCTCCCGTCAAAATGGGTGATGGTTCATATGCCTCCATACTCTGATCTGACTAACAACTTTGTTTTGTTTACTAACCATCAATCTTGGGCACGTTAACCTTAAGCAAAGGCACCCTGTGAACAATATCAGAATTTCAGCAATTGTAGTTGCTAGATCTTATTATTGTTATTACTGATACATTGACTGATATCTGAATTATACAAATCTTCTTTATTCGTTGCATTCATCAGTCTCATACAAACGCACTGTAACTGCAAATCAACAACTTTTTTTTGAGTATCATCCACTTCTTGTTTTACTTTTTAAACGGAAAAACCTGCGATGTATGTGACCTTGAACTTGATGCTTTGCGATAGAAGCCCCCAAACGTGATATGCTGCCAATTTCTCCAATCACCTAAACCTCTCACCTTATCACACCTTTGTATCCAGTAGGTTTGGTTTGGTTATCTGTACATCTTGGTAGTTATTGCATGCTGCATGACTATACATCTTTATATAATGTATATCATCTATATTGATATTTGATATACTATTGTAATAGTTTTAGTAATGGTTTTTGGTGCCTATTCTGAAATGTATTGATGTTTATGTGTGATATGATTAATTTTGGTATTTGTTAACATTATCTCACTTGCATGATTGACTAACTGCTTGCATTTGTTGTATTTATCTCTGAAAATATGATTTGAGCATTTTGCATGATAGTTTGAAGCCTTTAAAGTGTTTTGCGTTAATGACTATAGAAACTTTTCAATTTTTAAATATTTGATATTTTTAACTCTTTATCAATATCTTCAATTTTCAGTTTATTACATTAGAATTTGTAATAAATGATATTTCTCATAACCTAGAAATACCAAAGCAGCAAACTTGCTCGGCGAGGTCAAAACTTTTTCCACATTTATCCACCATGTTGAGTGATTGTTGATACATTATGAATTTTATTTTTGAAAAAAATATTTTTCATATTGGGGAAAATGTTTTCATATTGGAGAAAAATAATTTTTCGTAATAAAATTTTTCCCTTCCTACCTGTACCCTTCCTAATTTTGGGAATACGCCGTAAACAAATGTATGTCTTTGTCCTTATTTGACCACAAAATAATTATTTGAAAAAGATAAAGTACTATATAAGAAAGAACTTAGAACCCGAGAATTATAAAAAAAAAATTTTCATAGGCAATACCCTTTTTCAAAGTAAACCACTTTGCCCATGGGCAATCTATTACAGTACCTGGAGAGCCTCGTAAGGTGCGTGCCGAAGTTCTAAGCTCTACCGAAGTGAAACTTAGCTGGCGACCGCCTCGAAACAATGAACACTTTGGCTTGATCCGTGGCTACCAAGTGACATATTTGGAAGTCAGTGAGAACGACGATCCTCTTCGACTGCCGAAAGTTCAAGATCTACTCGGCAATAATACAGAGACGGTCATCCCCAATCTGAAACCAGGCGCGTACTACCACTTTGCCGTGAATGCGTACACACGTAAAGGGGATGGGCCTCGATCCAGTGTAAAAAGAGTACGAACCAAAGGAGCAGGTATGTAAATAATGCAGTCCGTATTAAGCCATAAGTGATTGATTGATTGATTTGAATTGTTTGAGATCTTTTAAATTGAGAGCCAGTTCAATCTGTAATTACTAATTGCTATGCACTGTCTAATACTAGAATGTATAATAAGTAAAATGATACCCTGATGATATAATGATATGTTAACCTGCCTTGTTTGCGAGTGGAACCTTCACAAAGCTTTGCTTCATCTTCACCTTACTAACTAATAAAAGAACACATGTGAAATAGGCTTCTTTTGTTTCGTCCGATTTTTTGCAGGTAAACACTTACTCCCCCAGTATCACAATAAACACTGCCAAATCAATGATTGTCACATGGTTGTCTTTGGGACTTTTACATTCGAATAAGCACTGAAATTTCACTCTTGACTATAATAGGGTTACACATGTATCTAAATGCAATGAATTGATCCCATTCAGAGAGTAGAATTTGGATAATCTATCAATCTTTGATGAATATCTATTTTAACATTTCTTAAGAGATTTACAAGTTGGCTGTAGTGGGTTAAACAATTTGATTCCGTCATCTTGAATTGCATGTTTATCGTTTGTTACAAATAGATGTACATTGTATCTATCGCATGGATACATTATATACTGTGTTGTTTGTGTAGTAATACTAGCTGTTTACATATTCAAATTTTGCAAATATATTTACATATTTAGTGTTCGTCTGCTTCCTATGATTGTTTATGATATTTTTTCAAACAATCCCACAGATTTTTTCAACATAAATCGCTTTTAACATTAGGCGATATTCTTACCTTACCGACTACTTAGTGAGTTATATACATTTTTTGTCTTTTTTATTACGATATCATTTTCTGATCAGTGGCCAAGAATACTGCCCAGAAATCTTGTAAGTAACATTTCACAGACGGAACGAAATGAAAATCTCAAACTCACAAATAACAGCTTTCACCTGTTAGAATACTACACCGCCTGTTTGAGATATATTTTTATATGTTTGAAACGTGTAGGACAAAGAAATGTTCTAAAGCATTGAAGAACGTTTGGAATGTTACAAATGTAGTAATGCGTCAACATCACAGAAACAAAACTAATATATTGCAAGACACGGCATTTCAACATTGCTTCACTTCGCTTTCTATGACATCGATGTGTAGCTATGTTTTTCTCAATGCATGATCTACTACTTCGATATTTCAAATATATACATCCTTTTTATATCTCATGAAATCTACAGTTACATTTCTTCTTGTGATTTACGTCATGGATGAAATTGAAATGATGAATGCCACTCAAATACTTCCACCACCTTGAGTCTTTTCATGCGTGAGCTGAACGCTATAACATTGTAGCCCATTTTATACATTTACAAGACATACTAACAACTGTATATGATATGTATTACTAACTGACAATATTAATAATGAAATGCTACTAATATATGAATCTATTTTTTGTTTTGATCTAGCTCAGCTATTCCCGTGCTTACCTCTAATGATTGCTGACAACTATGATCACCACGCTCTGCCCAACACCTAACGCTACTGTATATAATATGTAACAAGACTGCACATAAATTGTAACCTGTTTCTATTATTCTTAAACTAATTCCACACGATGTTATGTTATATTTCATTTCGTAAAGTAGAGTGTTATCAACTTATATCATTCCGGGGTATAAAAGTCTTGTTCATGTATTGCTTATCAATTATTTGATATATGAAATTGAAACTTCATGATGTGGAATTAGTTTGTCCTTTTAATCCCGATCTTTCTTTCAAGCTTTTGATATCATGTAACCGCACTTCGCACCACTTTCTATTCTAAATGTCACTGATTAATAATCGTGATGATTCGTACTTTTACGATATGTCGTACATGACTTATTTTCAGTTGCATCTCCGCCGCGTAATTTGCGTTTGGACATGATAAAGCACGATCCTCCGGCAGTGAAAGTGTCCTGGGAAACGCCCAAACAGACTTATGGTGACATCACCGAATTCCGTATTCGCTATGGTATTAAAGACGAGAATTCTCTATCGGCACTTTTTGTCAGTGGATACGATTATGTTTTCACCACTCCATTCCTCGGTGAGTGTCGTCCTACATTACCCTGGTAAAATAGACAAGGGGGCTGTTTCACAAAATGAATTCACAGTTTCATTAGTCATGCTAACACCTAATAGAACTTTAACCCTTTCAGTGCGTCTACACCGCAGTGCGGTGTATAAATCGGTGATGGGTTTTTCTAGTACACCGCGCTGCGGTGTATTGATTTAAGTAATTAGTAATTATCTCTCTTGAAAGATGGCAGCACCTGTCAAACATAGTGAAATATTAGTAACTAATGATACACCGCGCCGCGGTGTAGACGCATTATAGTGCTATTCCCGTTATTCAACACACTAGGGTGGAATTTTTGCAAATTTTCACATTTTCTCAAGCACTTTAGGGTATTAATTTGTCAGCACGGAAAGGGTTAAGGAATTCAACTTTGAAACTGCCCCCAGAACAAAGCTACTTGACCCAGTTTTACATAAATACCTGTTTCATGGTAACTCTAAATTGGTTAAACCAGTTGTATGCTATTACAGCCTAACTACCTAAATCTACTAGATCTACAGTTTGGTTCATCGATGAAATAGTAATCAGTGATGCTCATAATTCATTTCAGAGAAAGGAACTACTTATGAAATCCGTGTTGCTGCCAAAAATGCTCGTGATTTTGGTGATGAAGCTATCGGATACATTAAAACCCCTGATGGAGGTGAGATATGCTCCCCGTACCACTGTACCTAGCTTTATGATGTAAACTGCTGCTCTGAGAATGTATCCCTTGTACAAAACAGCCATTTAGCATCATGCAATTCAATCATAAGCAAAGTATACCTATCTATGAATCACAAACTAGATATAGACAATGAGCTGCGCCTTGATTTCAAGAGAAGTGTTTGCTCTGAATTTTCGATAAGGCTGGCTGAGATGCAAATAAATGCTTTCAGCTCATACCTTATATGGACAAGCGCTTTTTGTCTCATGAGGAAGCGGCTTTTGATTTAGTAATTACCCTGAACATGTCGCTCTAGAGTCCTTTTCCACCATGAGAACGATCCTATCGTCCATGCTTTGTCTATATATGCACTTGTATGGTACGCATTTTCTGTATGATGCTTGATTCTATCTCTATTATTCTTCCATCTCCTATTTTCATTAGTTCCCGGTGGTCCGCCGAAAAACATTACAATTATCGGCGTGAACGCTAACACCGTGCGATTAACGTGGGATCTCCCGGCAAAGAAAATGCGTCAGGGAAAAATCGTCAAGTACCAAGTGAACTACTACAAAATACATCAACCGGCCGATACGTTTGACGAGAATACGACGGAAACTTCGATAAGAATTACGAACTTGGAGAAGAGCACGATTTACGCGTTCATTATCCGAGCGTTCACAAATCAAGGACCCGGACCTTGGAGTAACACTATAGAGTTTCACACTTATGGAGCATGTAAGTTGTGGCCTCCGACCTGTCTGCACATGTGTACTCTCGTTTTGACACTATGAATAAAAACATTTTAACGAACATTTTCATTCCTCCTAGGTACTTGTTTGTGTGCGTGTGTTTCGCCATCATTTGCAGCGTCTTTTTTCAGCAACAGTCATTAACGTTTTTCGCAGCGCAATGCATCGAGGGTGTTGTCGTAAATATACTGTATGAAGTCTTCGGCATATAATAATATTCGACATTAATAATAATGCTCTATAAATCGAAATGACATTTCACATTCATTAAGAAACATCGATTTAAGCTTTTCAAGATATTGCTGCTTAGATTCCTATTATTTATTTGTCGACAATACACTTGATGCAAATTTTTTTTCAACAGCAGGCACACTATATATATATATATATATGTATATATGTGCCTTTCACTTTCATTCCCAACATTTTAGGTAGAATAGAAAATATCTTCATTTTCACCTTGTCATTACGCATTCATTTTACACAACCATACACATATAAAAAACCTGTGATATCGGTACATCTCTAGAGGTAAAACGCTATCTAATTTCATGTTTTGTGCTCTTTATTACATATTTGAACTTGTTGCAAGCAGAATGTTTTTATCATAAAAATGTCGAAATCAGTGCAACCGACAAAAGCATGAATATTTGATGGATCTCATTATAAAGTTTCCGGTGCATGGATGCTATTTATTTCTGATTGGTCGCTTCTTAAGATATTTTTGTATACGAATTGTTTGAAGGGAGTTTTACAAATAATGTATCGTTTTCATCCGATGAATATCAGTTGATACCAGCAAGATTTTTAATTGGCTACCGATTATTTTCGCAAAAAGAATTGCTGCCATCAACTGATGCCTTTGAAGGTCCGGTCTTGCGAAGACTTGCAAAGGCTTTCGTGCTCTATTCTCCGTGTAGTGTGATGGTAAAAAGCCCTACTACAGCCTAATTCATGAACATTGATGTTGATATTGTCAGTCACACATTAGAATAGTTGATCGTCAAACAGTGTAGATCATAGCAATTTCATATCAAATCTCGTCATTCTAGGAAACAATCGACTTAAAAAGCTTTGTGAAGGGTCCTACGCGTACGAGTTTTCAATGCGATTGCGCAAGTTGTTTTGAAATTCGAATAACTTGCATTTATCGTTGTCCAATTTCAGTACCACCTCCGCCGCAAAATATTGTCATCAAGCGGCCACTTCCATCGCAGCTGGAAATTGGCTGGGATGCACCGCTTTACTCTACAGTTGCCGGCTATCGTGTGTATTACACCGATGAAGCTGACAAACCAGTCAAAACATGGCAGAAAAAAGATTTCCCGCCGTACAGTATTGTCGACATAGATGGGCTCGATGAGCTCGCCATGTACACGGTGCGAGTACAGACGAAAGCCATCGATGGACAATACGGAAATTTTTCTGATCCGATAATCGTGAATACTGTCAGCAAGCGTGAGTATTCTTCATAATGTTCCCGATGAGATAAATTTCCAATTTTCAGGGTGGCCACTGATCGGGAAAACCTGGAAAATTCAGGGAATCAGAAAAATCTAGTATAAATGATCGAAAACTCGAAAAATTTTGATAAAAATAAAACTCAGGGAATTTGAATATGTGTTTGACTCTAGGAATTTGTAAATTGGCAGAAAGTGGCCACCCTGATTTTCTAACTGGGAGATAAATAGATGTTAACTCGAAAATATTTCTTGGATTTAAAGCTGAAAACACTGCAAATAATTTAACAATTATTTAACAATTGATTGTGACTAATAACTGTGTTGTTTATAGCTGTGGATGTTGTGCAAAGATTCGTCGTAGTTGATCGATCGAAGAACAGTATCAGCCTAGAATGGTCGAAGCCTCGACAGACCGGAGTTATGAAATATGTGGTAAGTCAAAACTTCTAAATGCAAGGGCTGCTAAATCTGAGTCCGAAGTAGATAAACTGATAGAAAGTTGGATCGCTTCATTGCAACCAGGTAGCGAATCATTACAAAATACTTTTTACCCGGTTTAGTTGATGTATTGGGGCGATAAGACATATCGCGATGACGAAGAAGGCGTTGAACACACGTCGGCCGATCTGATGAAAGAAAAGCAATTCGGAGCCGACGTTCTGAAAGCGAAGATCGTCGACTTGAAGCCGGGATTCACGTATACGTTCAATTTGTCGGTGGTGTTCATGAGACAGAAACGCGGTCCAGCCGTTCGTCTACGAGCGGAAACTCAACCATCCAGTTAGTATTCATTTCAGCGCGTCCCGTATTTTCAGATATAGATATCATAATGTTGTTATGGTACATAATGAGTGATGCACATTGCTTGAATAATAAAGTAATAATGATCTGATGTATATATGGTCTTTCGACCAAAATAGTCTCTAGTGGCCTTGTCCTGCAATGTATGATGATAATGACGAATGATACATTAACACTTCATTAACACCTTTAACTTACGTAACATTTGTTTTATATTTTGCAAAACCTCATTCACGGATAAATTCACTCTTATTAATACGTACTAACTTTCTTGATCTAGCAATATGGCGAAACTCAATGTTGCCAAGCGTATCAGGTGTGTTTGTGTATATTCGAATTAATCGCGCTCGATTGATTCTCGACGAAAAAGATATGATTTTAAAAAAACGAATCGCTTCATCATCATTTGATCGTCATCCATCTCGTTTTGAATAAGCTACAATATTCATTCATGATTGATATTCCTATTGAAAAACATTGATTTTACCGTATTCATTTCACTAGACAAAACAAAAAACAGTGGCCTCATGATTCTGGATTTTTCATACTCATTCGTTAGTGTGCAAACGATTGGGCGACAGATGATGAAAATTGTGATGAGGGATTTCTTTTATGTTCACTAAAAAGTCAGTCTATTCACTCGCAGTTAAGCAGCTTCGACGTGTAGTATTCAACAAATATCATAACTGTCTATTCAACGCGTACGTAGCGTTGAAATTATTATTTGTCGTTAAAGATTAAGTGAAACAAGGCTAAAACCATTCGAAATTTCGATCATCTGATCAATTATTGAATTAATCGGTGTTTATCTCCATGTAGATATTATCTTACCAGCCATTTGACATATTCGCTCTTTTAGATAAGATCTTTGAATATTCATATATCATTAAATGAGTTTGAGAAGAGTTTTCAAAAGGGTGAATGTGGCAATAAATTCAGTCCCCAGCTTTATATATATATATATATATGATGTATATGTATAGATTTATATACATTGATATAACATGCACAGCTAAAATCACACAAGCTTGACTGTCTTTCCTTTGCAGACAAAAAATCCGGTCTGATCTATAGTAAGTTTGTCCTTCTGTGTCATCTTGCGCTTAGCTAAATGTCACTTGCCAATTACTGAAAATGTGAAAATCTTAAGTTACGATCGTATTGGATTATTCTTAACCGGGTATCTGTATTGACAATTTCGGCGTGATTAAGCAGCAAGATGATAAAAAATCCTCTAAAATACAATTTTCTAATGATTTATTCGTTTCCCACATGTCTTCTCAAAAGCTTTCAACTTTTCTATCATGCCTCACACAGTGTTGTCTCAGGGCTATACCATATAGTTATTTCTATGTATTTTGTCTGCACTCCACGCACTTTCCAGTTGCACATTGATAACAAAATACTGTCTTCTAAACCCTACCATATCTATCTTAAAATACAAACTAATCAGACCTCTTTTACCTTTAAACAACATTCCTAGCAGTTAGTTGTAAACCCCTACCTTTTAGTTCGACTTCAAGCTTATATAGAAGTTTTATTTCCACCATGAAAAAAGATTTCAGAGACCATTTAAAGTGCACAACCGATCTTCTAGTCTTTTTTTACCTTGTGCATTACACTGCAGAGGTTGTTGTATTTGACACTGTACAGTTTGTGAATGATGTTCGTGGGCAGATCCAGATCACACAGCAGCCTATACCATTCAATGTCAAATCTTGGCCTTTACATTTATATGCACAGGTGAATCCAGTGGGTGATAGCTTTCTGTTTTGCCCTCAAAGCTGGATTTTCCCCTGAACTGAACCACATTATACAGTTTCCATTGGCCATTCATTCTACAAAATTGATGGTCGCATAGGCTGGGTCTACCCATTGTGTGATAAAGATGTGCTTATCATTAAAAACCATTTCAACATCCAAATTTAGGCTATGCATGTATTTTTGCAGAATGTCTAAAGCAAAGGTTTATGTTATTGCTTAAGGAGTTGATCTGGGAAGGGACAAATTTGATAAGAAACATGACATAAAACTTCTAAAGTCACTTTGATTTTACTTAACACTTGTGAAGTATGTTTAGTATATTTCTACATATATTTTCGAATTAAGCGTAGTGCATACTAGATAGATCTTTCACACTTCTAATCAAAAACTGAGGGCATCACAAGAAAGCTAATTTTCTAAAATACTATTTTAGTCATTTGTCATGGTCTATCCGAAAAGTTTATAGAGTTTAGTCTCTCAAAAACTGTTATCAATTCTGAGATTTTGTTAGCTACATCAAGTTGAAGAAGTTGTCATTGAATGGGATTTAGTATTTATTGTCTGGTGAAAATGTAGCTGAATAATGGTTGTAATCATTGTTTATTGATAAGTTCTCCTTCATTCCAGCAGGTCCGAGCATTCCGCAGCCACAAATTTTGGACAGAGAGAATGGTCGAATAAAAATGAGCTTGAGTCCGTCGACGATGGATGCCAACAACGTCGAATATTACCTACTGATCGTTGTGCCCAGTAATCTGGCTACTGGTGAACTCGCATCACCAGACGCATTCAGTACAGAAATGGTGAGGATCACTGAAATTATTGCTATGTATTCTATGAAATTTAGTTTAGAATCAAATAATGATTTTCTCTCACTTTACGGTACGAGTATTTCCTTAATCAAATTTACACTGATAAACCTTGCAATTATCTGTAGCTGAGATTTACATTCAACTCAGTTTGTTTATTCACAGTCATCTTAGGGGGTCTAATCTTATACGTAAGAGTCATTCTTGGTTTAATCACCTGAAGATTCTTTAAATGTTGGGTCATATTTAGCTCACCCGCTCTTATAGAAATATAACCCTAGTTAAGGCTTGACCCCTAGAGTAAGATTTACTGGATTTCCATTAATTTGACACTATAGAATCACGGAACTGGCTCATCAATATCTTATTGGTGTAAGTCTCACTTTTTCCATCCAACACATTTTACTCTAATCGTAGTTGACTCCGGAAACTCAAGGAGCTTGGTACGTCGCAGCAAAATTCGACTACAACAGATTACCGAGTACATTCCTGCTAGGCGACAACAACAACTACGGCGGATTCCTTAATAAGCAGCTTGATCGAAACGATGACTACAAAGTTTTCCTACGAGCTTATCTGCGCATAGCCGTAAGTGAATTAATACAATTGAAATTGATTATCGACGCCCTAGTACACACGTATTAAATACATCAAAATTGATTAGCTCGGGCGACGTTAGATAAAGACGGATCAATCGTCATCGCGTACATCCTCAAAGCTATAATTTCGAAATCCTAACGCTGGTAAGCGCGAACGATCTATTGTAACGCTGCGACATTGCTTTACAGGGTGATCGGCATACGTCGAGTCCTTACTCGCAGACTTTATACAGCAACGTGAGGACAGTCGTCGACCCGAGTACGATGAACAGTAACATTTTACTCATCGTCGGACCGATCTGCGGAGGAATCGTTTTACTCGTCTTGGCCGCTATTCTGATACTTTACTTCTGCAGGTAAAAAACTTGACGAATAGTCGAAATTTTGTCTCAAACTTAAACACTTCCATCATCTATGTCACAGTTGAATGTTAAGCCGTATTTTTGGAGTTGCCAGTCATTGAGATATTTATAGTTTCGGAACCGAAAGTTGAATGATAGTAAAAAACAACTATCAAAAGCTTAATGATGAATAAATGATTCTATTTACATGATTCGCGTTTCAGTCAATTTCGACTTTGAAGAGATTGAGACGACGTGAAATATGTAAATAAAATTATCATCATGAAGATTTTGATAGTTGTTTTTTACTATCATTTTCGCTATCAGTTGCTAATTGTCATTTTGACCTTACATTCGGTGTCAAGTTCCTGGCAACTCTTTTTACCTTTTACCGAATTTTGAATGGAACTCCTGAATGATCCTTTCTTTATACATGTACCATATACCATTCCCATTTTCACCATCCTGTCCTAGAATATTACTATTTTGTCTTTAGACTTGATGTTAAACCAAAAAGGTCTATTTTTTTCGAAATTTTGCTTCCATCGTATTTTCGTACATTTTACTACTAATGAATGTTTAGACATTGCATGTGAAAATATTGCCATCAGTTACGAAGATTCATAAAAATGAGCCAATGTAAAGGCTTGGCGTTAACTACATAGTAGGTAAAATCCTCACAGAGTTGACCCGCTGCAAATTTACAGGTTTCAAATTTCAGGAACTGTAAGAATGGTGGCTACTTAAATGTTCCGCCTTGTATACAAGACCTAAGCAATGAACAGGGGTTCTTTTCCAGGCAAGACAAAACCTATATAATACAGTAGAAATGTATTTCTGTTTAATGACATTTGTGTGTTCTCCATGTATGTCATTGCTTGGGTGAATTTGTTGTACAGCAGCAGGGCTAGATCCAGTAGTTACATAGATGCATAGATCCCTTCATCATCTAACTGCAATTAGTACAAGTCTTGTGAAAGGCTATTTTAAATTTTCCATTTTCTGGCATTCAGTATGGACTCAAGAAAGTTCCATCGACTAAAACTATATAAATCACTCTGGATTCCTGTGCTGTTGAATGTTCACGAATATACCTGTCATTAGCACGATTGCTGTTCCAATTGCAGTGACTATCATCACAAAATATCGTTCACATCCGCAGGTCATCCACAACCTCATACAGTATATCATACTTGGTAGTTAACCATCCCGCTAGTTTGAAGCCAGAGAATGTTGTACAGATATATCTATATAAAGTGTAGTTTGTTACCACCAGTATTGTTTTCTAGTCTCAGAGCGTTTCTGAACTTTCAAAACTAGACTCCAATAATCATTTGTTGGAATACTCGTATGTACAGATCTAAGAAACATACCTTCACCTCTGTGAAAACACTTGATTTACAAAATGCCTTGTAGACATTAGAATGTGTACAAAAAATGATCATGCTTTGTTTCATGAAGGTCTCACAGTTTAAATTGTTCTTTTTGTAGATTCCGTCGGCCACATCGCAAATTACCTCCTCCCGAGCCTACTAAAGTGATGGTCGATGTTCCATCCCACCCTACAGATCCTGTAGAAATGAGGCGACTGAATTTCCAAACCCCAGGTAAATCATTTACACGATGGCCTCTGAAATATCTCATTTTGTCGCTATATCGATAATGAAAATGCTTTAAAAAATATACCAGTTATGTTCATACGAAGTGGTTTCCAACATTCAAATATGTGATGTTTAAATTTCACGTATCCTTCAGCTATGATGAGCCACCCTCCGATATCTATTTCCGACCTGTCTGAGCATATCGATCGTCTGAAAGCCAACGACAATTTGAAATTCTCTCAAGAATACGAGTCCATCGAGCCCGGCCAGCAGTTCACGTGGGACAATTCGAACATGGAAGTCAACAAACCGAAAAATCGTTACGCAAATGTTATCGCATACGACCACTCTCGAGTTGGGTTGCAGGTTATCGATGGTATGCCTGGTAGTGACTACATCAATGCCAACTTCATGGATGGTTACCGAAAACATAATGCCTATGTAGCAACACAGGTAATTCAAACTATTCAGTTACATGTATTCGTCTAGAGTTGCCTTCTTTCCCTAATTTTCTGAACGGTGCCTAGAATAGTTATTTTGTCCCTAATTACAAACCACGGTTCATCATATTGAGCATGAATTAAATGTAAATCATTGACATTTTTAGGGCCCACTTCCGGAAACATTCAGCGACTTCTGGAGAATGATCTGGGAACAACGAAGTGCCACGATTGTAATGATGACCAAATTGGAGGAAAGAACTAGGGTAAGTGTGCTATTTCGTGTGTAAAACTGTGTTGGTTTATGTCGGTCACACATGAGTGTTTGCCACTCCCTGTATTGCTACCATTCTGTTTACTCTGTGACCTGTAAGTTCTTTCGCGTACCTTTTGCGGTGAATCTTGAATTCGTTACAAAAGGCTACATTAAATGGAGTCTAAATGACCGTCTTTTAGTATCCATTTGTGGGCATCATATTTGATAGGCTGGGTTCACATTTTGGATTCGGCAAGTTTCTGATCATCTCTTTTATGACCTTTAGTCGTATGTGAAGTTTCACAAGTGGGGATAGGACAACAAAAGTTCAACCTGGTCACATACATGCCAGGTTTCAAATCATAATTCTAGCTTGTGGAAGTTTTGATATTTTCCTGTTTGTGGTTTAATGTATGCTCGAAATTTCAGTGTTTGAGATGAGTATATTGAAAACATTATTCCTCCTTTCAAAATATTGTCTCTTGTAATCCTCTGCATGAATGCTAGTCTATACATATCCTTCGATATCGAACTCATGAGAAAAAATAAGGAGTCATACTTCGGCCGATAATCCTCCAGAATATTCCCCTACCTGCTAAATACCCCCCATCAATCGAGTCAAAATCTCTCCTGTCGATATTCTCATGAAGGGGCTTTAAAAAACGAAGTAAAAGAAACACTGAAAAATCAGGTACCAAACATGGCATAAAATCAGGCGACTATTTATATTTGTAGCGTCTGCAACATGTAGGTAAAATGGTAAGTAAGGATTATCCGGATTCAGACGCCTTTGTTATATGTTCTTTTTTATGATTTATTTACCGCATGAGTGTTTCATATCTCTATTGATGATGAAGTACCTGATCATACCTGATTTCGTTCCCGAACATTGAAAAACTACGAACTAGGAAAAATTCTTCGCAGCCATGAAACCATTTTCAGATCGATGGATGAGTCATGTTTTTGATGAGTCACATTTTTTTGTGAATAAATGGATCACTCCAACATAAAATAGATTGATTTTAGAGCAATATTTCAATCTATGAACTAAATATATTGGGCACATTTTGTAAGTTTAATGTATTTTGAGGTAACCCATAGAATTTAGCTTCCATTACGATGTACATGTATATTATTTATACCGATATATGTATATATTACTGTACGTAAATATCTTTTAAATATGATATATATATATACATGTATATATAAACAACCGTCTGTAGTCCTTGTCCTATGTCAAGGTCTGTAACACTATCAAACACTTCCATCATGTGATGTTGTATTATATCGATTTCGATGCCTTACGTACCTCACGTCTTGAATAAAGCACTCATTCAGATGATAGTTCTTTAATCATCGATGTTGTCAGTGACCTGCTACTTACTACTAATTCTACTTCCGCTATCCGAAAACGGCTGTATTATCTCGGTAAGGGTGGTCGGGTTGGGGGACCGGTTGTTTTTTTTTGTGACACAGTTACAAAGAACTTGACAGCAATTTTGAACTTGACAAAGTCTTCTTAATATTCATAGTTTTCGTGGCTATATAAAGCCACAGTATCGGTTGTTTATGAAATCACTATCACTGGTGTGATATATATTTCTGATATTTTCGTCATATATTTTTGAAACAGGCATCTTACAAAGTACTATGTAATTCATGTGACGTATGTGTCTTAATTTGGCAATTGTTAATGCATCTCAAAGTTTGAGGTGCTGCATGGTTTTTTCGATGTCAGACCCTTTCTTTATCTCTATCTCTCAGCTTGAAGGTCACATACTTAAGATGTGTATATATAAAAGGCCAAATTTGGCTCTCTATAACTGGTAGTTATGAATAAGGAAAACATATAATTCATTATCAATTGTTTATCTTAAACGAGAATTTCAAATCCATTCTATTCAATGCACCTTTCATGTTTCTTCTTAAAAAAATCTTCCAGCACAAGCACATTTTGATAAAATCTCTAAATCATTTGTTTTTAATAATACTGCACTATCAATTTAGTCGATTTTTTCTTTGTTGAAATCGAAAAGATCAGCTACACGAAATATAATCGATCAATTGGAACTTTTCTGAAAGATGTTTTTTGGCTTTGCATATTATACCCGGTATTTTTTAACATGTTGGACTCATTTCAATTACAACGCGCTGAATCCGGTAGTTTTAGTTTGATGCCTGTTTTTGTAGAAAAATGGGTTCTACCATATTTATGAGTCGGGATATGAAATTTACTCGTGGGTCTGAGTGGTAACAACAGTATGTTCGTTACTTCCATAACTGATGATATATATTGCAGCAGCGTCCGGTTCTTTTTGATGAACTTTCACGATGATATTTCATTGATTGTGACAAAAACTTTGTGTCTTTTAGATTAAGTGTGACCAGTATTGGCCAGGTCGTGGTACGGATATCTACGGTTTAATTCATGTGACGTTACTAGACGTGATGGACTTATCTACATATACAATCAGAACCTTCCAAATACAAAGAGTAAGTGAAAATTTATGGTTTTAAGCCAACGTCAATGTCGACTTACCGAATGCATTTATGAGAAGCATCGTAAAGAAGCCGCGTTAACCTGGTGTAGAATAAGTAAAATTCACATTGAACATTTCACTCATTCACTTGATGAAGCTACTATGATACATAAGTAGCGAAAGCTCGTACTTTTAGAGAGGTGTTCTTCATTTCATTTTTTGTGTATTTAGCATGGCTTCCCAGAGAAACGCGAAGTACGACAGTTTCAATTCACAGCTTGGCCTGATCACGGAGTACCTGATCATCCGACACCGTTGTTATTGTTCATGAGACGTGTGAAGTCTTTGAATCCACCCGATGCCGGTCCGATGGTTGTCCACTGCAGGTAAGAAATGGAGCCGACTTTGGTGTAGAGTACCATGTAGAGTATCTAAAATTGCCCCGCTGATAGCAGAAAAGACAAGTCAACCTGAAAGGCATTGAAAACTTGGAATCTTGGGATGATAGTTATTTGAAATCTCCTAAAGAATGCCTAGCTGGATGAATTCATTTCTTTAACTTTCTAGCGCGGGTGTTGGTCGAACTGGTGCTTTCATTGTGATCGATTCCATGCTGGAACGTATAAAACACGAAAAAACCGTGGACATCTACGGACACGTGACGTGTTTACGAGCCCAACGTAACTACATGGTCCAGACGGAGGATCAGTACATATTCATTCACGATGCGCTATTAGAAGCAGTGCAGTCGGGTAATACTGAGGTTCCGGCTAGGAATCTATTCGCCCATATACAGAAACTTACACAGCCTGATGCTGGTGAAACGGTAGCCGGTATGGAGCTAGAATTTAAGGTAACAGCATTGTGAAAATGTTTCATATTCTGAAAGACTAAGTAAGGTCGCGTTGGAAACTTGTGAAAATTTTTGATTGATTTATTTTCATTCGGTCATCGTTTTGCAGAGATTGGCTAGTATGAAGGCAAACCCGACACGATTTGTAAGCGCTAATCTTACCGTGAATAAGTTCAAGAACAGATTAGTGAATATTTTACCCTGTAAGTATTGCCCCTTGTGACACAAATGTTAAAACGCCGTATGATCGTAGATTTTTCGCATTTTTATTATCTCTTCATTACAGACGAATCAACGCGTGTTTGTTTACAACCAATACGTGGTGTAGATGGATCTGATTATATAAATGCTAGTTTTATAGATGTAAGTATTTCTACTCTTCTTGTATGCGATAGTTCCTTTCAATGTAATTATTTACGTATCTCATCTACCCATATTACCTTTCTTTGCAATCAACTGTATTCGTATTACTGTCAGAATTTTGATCGTAAGAAGAAATTTTGATTTCTGGTCAGTTGCTGGATATGAGCTAGCGTGTTGAATATTTGCCTTCATCAAAGATCTAATAAGATGAATTTCCATTTACTTACACAGGGTTATAGATATAGAAAAGCGTACATAGGCACTCAAGGTCCACTGGCAGAAACTACTGAAGACTTCTGGCGCATGTTGTGGGAACATAATTCCACGATTGTTGTCATGCTAACTAAACTAAGAGAAATGGGCAGAGAGAAATGCCATCAGTACTGGCCCAGTGAGCGATCCGCAAGATATCAGTACTTTGTCGTAGATCCTATGGCTGAATACAATATGCCACAGTACATACTGCGAGAATTCAAAGTCACAGATGCCCGGGTACGTTATCAAAGCTACTTCGTTATGTTAAAGCTTTTGATGGGGCTAGGCTTAATTCATGCTGGTAGCCATTAAAAGTTTCTTTCCTTGAATTAAAGCAAATTGCTTCATATTGCCTCTTCATCTATCTAGGATGGTCAGTCAAGAACTGTTAGACAATTCCAATTTACCGATTGGCCAGAGCAGGGTGTACCAAAATCCGGCGAAGGATTTATTGATTTCATTGGTCAAGTCCACAAAACTAAAGAACAATTTGGCCAAGATGGACCAATTTCAGTTCACTGCAGGTAATTCATCTCTGCATACTGTTCTTTAGATTATACGAGATTAGATTTGATAGGTATTCGATTTCAATTTTAGTGCTGGAGTTGGGCGAACGGGAGTGTTCATCACATTGAGTATAGTTCTCGAGCGTATGAGATATGAAGGCGTAGTAGACATGTTCCAAACTGTCAAAATGTTGCGAACGCAAAGACCAGCCATGGTGCAAACAGAGGTATGTCACAGAAAATAACAGTTCACTTGCATGTTGTCCTTACATCGTTACACATCTTTTTGCTTTTCACTTCAGGACCAGTATCAGTTTTGTTATCGCGCTGCATTGGAATATTTGGGATCGTTCGATCACTATGCAAACTGATAAAAAAATGCCATCAATTATCGCGTGCGCCTTGTGACAACTATGCAGGATGACTATAGCGTGTTGTGTGCATGGAATATTCAAACAACGGGAGCAGTATTAGTTCGAATCATCGGGGTCGTCCAAAAATCTGGATCACGTTCACGGAAAGGATTAAAAATTGCGTTCTGCGAAAGGGAAAATAATAGACTTAAAGTTTTTTTTCCCATCATCAATTCGATCGGATTTACCTTTCTTTACCGTTCTCTATCGGCCAATCGATCGCGTCGATGGTCGAAATGTGGATACGCGCGAATATTCCAAAGCAATATCCCCGATGCGGTAGAAACTATCAAGGTACCGGTTATTGTTTGATTGGTTGGCATCGTCGCTTGCCCTGAAATTAGACTCTTAATGAATAATCAGAGTATCAATACGTCAGTGACGTTCAAAAATGAACTGTACGTGCAGACACGTTCTTGAGTATCACTGCCATCAAATGGATTATCACGCTTGAATAGTGAAATACGCAATATGTGTGTGAATCATAGTACGTACGTGTACAGGAAGGTTGTATTTCAGAAAATGGAATTTTTAAAAACGAAACGGAAATGAGCAGACGAATGAAAACAGGTCACAATTGTACGACACGAATTGGATGTAATGGGACAGAAGAACATTTATCGTACAAATATAAAAAAACATTACATCTGGTGCTGAACAACTTAACATCATTTTTCGTTCTCGGAATTTTAGAGTAGTCTTCAATCTCTCGTAGCGCGCGGGGGGAGATGGGTACTTTCTACGAGCGCATTGTAAGTGTGCGTCGTAATCTTATTTCAATAACGAAAAATTATGCGCCGCATCAATATTTCCATAAGCTGTACATTGACGCTATAATAATGAATGAGTTAATCGTGTATGTCGATGTTGTTATCTATTATGATGATGACTCGCGCATTCATATATATATATATAAATATATATAGATATATATATATATATAAATATGAATATAAGTGAATATATATATATAGATTAATTATATTATATATGTACATGGATTATTTTTGTACAGGAAGAAAACGAGCCTACCGTTTATACGCCACCTATATGTCAACATACGTACCATATATAGATATATAACGTATATGTATGTATGTATGTATGTATGTATGCTGCGCTTCATTGAACTGTTTCAATCTGTTATTATTGTGTTGGTGTCTCCAGTAAGTATGTAATACATGTGTATAATGCCTCGATGCATGTGTATTTGAACGGTGACCGATATAACTTGAGCATCGTACCAATCGGTTTAGCTCACTACATGTACGACGAAATGTGTTTTGACCGAGTATAGGCATGAAGGAGGTAATTCGAAAGTAGAAAAAAACATCCGAGCAAAATCAACTGTTTCATGCCTGTACATACATAGCATAAGTAGTTTGTAAATTAGCCTATTATTCATTTGATATCTGAGGTACATGGTGTCTGAGTGATATTTTTGCCATGGATACAGACAACAATTTGTATAGAACGCTTTATTTTCAACGAATATTCAAAATACGGAGCTTTTTCAACTCGCTCTGCGCCTAGATTTATTGTAAGAGATAATTGACTGCAGGTCATGTGCTACATGGCCTGAATCCGTAGTTAGACTGCATTTACTTATGTTATGGCTACTTTATCACTGCTAGAAGATTTTATAAGAAGCTTCTTAGACGAGAGTTAAAAAATCGTAGCGAAACTCTGAACCGGCAAATTGAATATCACTTAGGGTCCTGTGTCCTAATGATCGAGATTTCTCTATTGCGAGCACTATTTTTTCTATTTGTTCGAAGATGAATGAGAAAGATAGCATTTATGTTTGTATGTTTCAATTATTTGAGGTTTGTTTTCGAGTCGATTTCTTTCCAATCGGTGCCGCAGTTCTTTAGAAAATAATCAAATGAATGAAATACGGTGGCCTTCATCATCGGCAAATATTACCTGGTCGTTATTAATGAACATCGTCCGTGTTGTGTGTAAATGTGTCACTTTCATACGCTTAAAATGTAATTACGAAGAACAAATATGTGTTTGAATTGAATGAGAAATAACTAACTATCGATAACGAAATTAATGGTGCATACAAACCATGCACTTACAAGTATGATTTGAATGAACATAACATACGTGTAGAAAAATATATATATATATGAAGAACTTCATCATAACTTATCATGTATTAGTTTGAATTTTTTGTACCGAAATCTTCCTGCAAGTGATGATGTTGTCATAGTCAACAATAACAATAATGATAATGATAATTATATTAATAAAATCGTTACTCATAGTAGATAGTACAATTCATGTGCATGCGTGTGCCGTGGGGACGTTACACTTATCAACTGAAAAACTACACGACACAAAAATGAGACTGAAAGCATTTTACCATAACAAAAAATGGCTATTGATAATTGTTTTGTTACGTATGTACAATTGGAAACTAAGTTTCTGCTATATTAAGATGACAATAACCGTATATGATTATTTTTGACAATCAACTTAACGATTTGCGCATAGTTTCTACAGGTGGTATTTTCATTTGCTACAATATATATATTCCAAGTGTAGTGTGTGCCATTTTGTGGTTTGCTGCTGCTGCTACTTGTCTAGGTCATTCGAGGGCAATTTCACAATTATGTTACTAACATATGATATCTGATATATATCATCATTAGACAAAACTTGTTATTAGCGCGAAGTGATTTCTTCAGCCATTTTCATTTCGATTTCAGACAGACATCTTTGACAGTCTCATTCTTTTATTTGAAATATATACAGTATACAGGGCCTCATCATCAAATGAGGTGCTAAAAGTAGAAATATGCCTTCTTGTCCTTTATTGAAATTTGATGAATCATTGAAAATACGTGTTATATGGTATATCCTTTTCCTTCCTCGAAAAAAATGCCCTTTCTTGCAGGTGAGGCTCTGGTCCCTGGAATGTTCCCAAATTCAGCAAATTGATGAAAAAGGTGTCACATGCCTAGTTAGAAAAAGGCAATCGTGGCGTAGATTTTATGTATGATTATCAACACTAACCTATTATCGTAATATGTTTTCAGCTAGTACCGGTAGTTATCAGGTTTTGAAGTAGGACTTTTCATTCTACTTCTCAAATGACAATGTCTTCATGAATTATCAACCATACGTATTTTGTGATTTTATAGTCATTATTAAAGACCATTTTGGCGGACTTCTTATATAAGTGACTTCATTCAACACAGGTCAAGCATGCGGCCTAATAATACAGCGGAATTTCATTTGTTCTATAAATGTGTCTGTCTTATGCTCATCATTTTCTAAACGGATCAAAACAAGCCCTCCGAGGAAATTGAATTGATTGTGTGTGTGTGTTAACATGAATGGAATATTTGTAACTATAGACATAATTACAGCATGCTATGATGTAACTAAAGAAAATGTTCATTAGTATTGTCATGACTTGTGTAAATACAAATCCATTCGTTATGATTTTTGGATGATTGCAGTAAAACTTTGTGTAACTTGGACAGAAAGGGACCAAAAGATCTTTTCCGAGCTCAGAGGTGTCTGGTTTAGGGATGGTTTATGAATGATAATGGTGTGGAGGAGATGCTTATGTGTCCGAGTTAAACAAAGATTTCTGCGTTTCATTTCAACTAAATTTCGAAAACTATAGCATGGTAGTGTAAGCCTAATGGTAGAACTAGGTCAGTTCATTAACATTCTGTACAATACCTTAATGAAATGACAAAAAGGTCAAAAGAAATCATACGTTGAAAATTGAAGACTGTTTCTAAAACGGTCCACTAAATTCCCTTGGTACTGATTAACTGAAAATACGATCGTGATTTTATTTGAATCGATGTTATTTTTAAACTACATGTATGTAAACGATTTGTTTTGTGTTTTACATTGAATCGGTATCCCACCAGAATTTCTGAAAACTGTATAAATCCCTCTGTGGTTTATTACGAATTGCTCAATTAGGAGGCAGAAAGCATATACGGTTTCTAAAAGCTGGTACTGTTTATGGAGATAAATTCAAAAGGCTGGGTCTTTGTATTTATAGTACATGTATTTATGACTGTGGCACCCATTCTGAGGTGTCTTAGAGTTTAGAGTTTGAGCAATTCGTTTTTTTTTCAAAGGGATGATTCTCTTGACAGTATTTCCGACTAAAAAGTACATTATTGTAAGTAAAGTAAAGTTTGGTTTTATTCGATGTGAAAACTGACTGGACGAAATATATCGATACATATTTTAGTTCTCTTGTGATGATAATGATATTGTTATATTGAATGAAAAATTAAATACAAATGAATTGTCTAGTTATTTAAATAAAAAAAGAGTTATGTAGTTTTTGGTCTGGTCGATATTGTTGTCCAGATCCCAATGATAACTTATAGATCTTTGTGTACGTAAATTACAGCAGCTGCTGTGAATCATTTTTATTGTTACTCAATAAAGTCATGCCTCTTCTAAAATTTTTTTTTCATGTTTTCAATTCTTCTTAAGCATTCAGTGTCATTTCTGCTGTAGACCCCCCTCAGACCACAGGGGTTTGGCGATGGGCTTGGATTTTATTTCCGGGTTGTTGATAATCTCGCGAGAATGGCGCTAAATATGAACTGCGAATAAATTCAAAATATCACGGAAATACCTTGTGTTTATATTGTTTATTTATCCGCTATAAAGTTCTGATAAACAATTGGTCGTTAAGAATCATTATCAGACGGTCGTCATGCTTTACTATATAAAATCACAAGGGATGAAACGCCAGGCCTCCGCTGTACTTAAATTTTCAGCCAGAAAGTTGGGACAGTCACGTGACATTCTGATGACGTCATCGCATTTAAAACTTCAACACGAAAAGTTAACATATTCACAGACCGATATCAATTGTCAGATTATGATTCATATGAAATAAATAACTTATAAGGAATAAATTATGACGAAATATATAATTCATAGTAAAAAAATGCATTTGAATGTAAGTTATTCTCAAATATTTTTCGTATCATAGTTTCCATCTTATATGCTTCAGGTTCGCGTTCAGTCAAATAAGAAGCGTTAAGTCACGTGACTGTCCCAACTTTCTGGCTGGCACAACTCTGAAGGCGTTTCATCCCTTGTTCTTTTATATAGTAGCGTGACGACCGTCTGATAATGATTCTTAACGACCAATTGTTTATCGAAACTTTATAGCGGATAAATAAACAATATAAACACAAGGTATTTCCGTGATATTTTGAATTTATTCGCAATTCATATTTAGCGCCATTCTCGCGAGATTATCAACAACCCGGAAATAAAATCCAAGCCCATCGCCAAACCCCTGTGCCTCAGACGAATTAACTGTTCAACTTAAGATGTATTTTCTGACAACTCTATCTCGAACAATCAACCCACTGCTTCACTATACATGTACCATAAGATGCTGTCGTAATGCCCATTGTTCTTAACACGCTGGGCTGTTGCATTCGTCTGTCTGCAGACGGAATCAAGTTATTTTGGGAAGTTTTGAAGACGCTTTTATGGATTGTCTTGATATTTGCTTTATACATGTACCCTAGACTCATCTTCAGCCAAGGACTGGCCAGGTCAGAATCGAGATGCTTGTTGATTGTTCGCCGAAAATCGGCACTACACATTTTTGAAGTCTGGGAACTTATGAAGTTGATTGTAAGTATTAGCACTGTCATAGGATACATCTCCTCACATGGAATTTGGGATAACCCAATGTTGAACATGCTGGCATGCATGTGGCAACAGGTTCGAGTCCCTCGGGCTAGGAAAACGTACGTACCTAGGGTTAGGAAGGTGTGTATTACCATGGATTCTAAACGTTTTCGAGTAATACATAAAAGTGAAAATAACTTCAACGGAATAAGACTTCGCTGCTATATTTAGATTTAATTCAGTAACATTTATATTTTTCACAAATAATAAACTTTCACAAAATCTAAATAAATTGTTTCATTCTGTATATTGTGTTTCTGTTACGAGTACTGGTACATTGTCTGACAGTCGTGCTCTCTGACAGTCAGCACACTCTCAGATCTTATTTCATCATCAATCTGTCTCTCAGGATCAATGGATTTCATACATATAACCGAAATTCGTTACCTATCCCATTTGCAGAAATTATAGCAACATTTATGGGGGACCTCTTCTTCACTCTAACGTTGGTACTATTTTTGGGATCCGGCCCTACGCATCTTCGAGCTACTTACCTAATTGTGGTCTGATGCCATAATGAAAACAGGCAATCGACGTGTTTATTTTTGTAAAACCGACAATAGAAATTCTAAATTCTCAAACAGCTAAAAAGATCTATTTGCGAGTCTTTTGTACTAGACTGGTAACCGGTCTCATTTGAGACCGGTAACCAGTCTAGCAGAATTCGACAGGCAACCAGTCTATACTTGTACGCGTTGTGCGATATACGCAATGTGTGGAGCCACTTCAGAATCCAAAATCCAAAATTTAATTTTCTAAAATGTATTGATTTAATTTTCTCTACGTGCCACTAATAATACTGCTAACTAATGAAAAAGAAATTTACAATAGTCAGCGGCTAAAACGAGATACTACTGCCTGGCTACTACTGCTGAAAATTAGCCACAATCAACATTCAACAACAACAAACAACAACAAATTCACAATCCAAGTCAAAAAAGAGGATGAAATTATGAAAGAAAGCTGAGGGAGCCTGAGGAGGGAAGGATCATGTTCTTGTTGGGTAACAGTGTCCGTAAACCACCAGCGTCATATTCCAGGAATGATGTTATGTTGCCATTAGTTCGGTACCGTAGTAGTAACTGTTGGATCTGTAGTAAATAATCAAACTTGACAGGTCACTCTGACTGCTGTCGATTTTGAATTTTATCTTTATCGATGTATGATGGATACAAATAGAAAGAGGAAGTACAGCAGTATCAGTGATTTCAATAGTGCGGTTACAAAGCTAGTAGAGGACAATGAAACTATTACCATGTCCAGTATCACGACCAAAAAAGTATCATCAGTGTTAATGGCATCAAAGACCCCCAATCGTAAAACCGAAAATCCTGTGAGACTGGTTAGTTCATTTCTAGTGTTCTTTTCAATTTTGAAGATGTTTTATTATTTATTCAATGGTTTAGCCTCAAGTAGGCTATAGTCCATTGTTTTTGTGTGATATTTTGCTTATTCTGTTGGGTACATACCTCATTAGGTAGTTCAACTGAATATCCGATATTATTCTGTTATTGTGATCGCACAAGAAAAGGTAACTTCATTTCCTAGGCATACTTACAATGTTCAAATTCAGGAAATTTCACAAAACGGAGACATTTCACCTGATATATATATATATATATAGCCTAATATCGAATATTCAGTCATTGTCTGCGAATTTTGTGGTCATCTTAAGAAGTAATGTACCCCAAAGAGTAAGCATAATGTCCCAGAAGAACAGTTCTTGTCCATTAATAAACGTACTATAGTCATCATTCTTGTAGATTCTATTTTCTTTCTATATGCTACACATTCCTTCTACCAGTCAATGAAAATTGTTTTCATGTTCCAGCAGGATTCTGTTATATTGTCCCCTGGGCTGAACGACAGTGATTTAGAACTAGCCGGCATTGACATTGATCGACTTCAGCAAGATTACGAAAGTCAGCGAAGTCAGGTTGTTAATTTGCTACGAATTGAGTAAAGTGCAACATTTGTAGCAAAGTTGGTAATAATGCAGTAGTTCAGAACTCGCTTGATTCGGATCATTTGAGACTGATGAAATTAATCTGGTTCATGAGAAATGCAAATAACATAATGATATTTTATGTACCGGACAATTATGTAAAGGTGAACTGTAATGATATTGGGATAAGATCTAAATCCAGATTAGATTGATATGGATAAGTGGGTTTGACAATGGTATGTCTATTTTTGATGTAAAATTCGTTTACAATGCCACCATTGGGACGGATGAAAAGTATGGCATTATAACGAATTTGGCATTATAGAGAATAGTATTTTTATTGAATTTGAGTTTGAGAAATTTTTACTATATTCTAGAATACTGGAGGTTCTGTCACTGAAATCGGGGATCGCACGTACAAAACTGATATCCTCGATGAAATCTTCGCCGATGAAGAAAAAATTAATTCGAAACGAAGGCCATCACCGCGATGTAAAAAGTCTGTCCTTGGAAAAGGCGTCGAAAAGAAACCGGTTATTGTTAGCAGTAATGGGAACTCTGACGAGTTGAACGGTTCATTGCCTTTATTCGAATCAGATGACGATATTTGGCCCACTTCTGAACCTCCGATTGAGAGAAAAATGGTTGGTGTCTGTGATAATAATTCGAAACATTCCGTCGAAGGCATTTCTGTGATTGAGACTGAATCGACTGATTCTGTTTCCGACGATAGATTCCGTCCGATTCGAGTTTCCGAGCAGACGCCTCGACCGGCGACGTCAATAGCTTCACGAATTCGAAGGTCATTGCAGAACAATGCGAAACAGACGACTCCGCAGAACAATCGAATCGAAATGCTGCGACGAGAAGTCATTAAGCGGACCAACGAAGAGGTGGCTAATATTAAAGAAACTACAGTTGATTGGGCGCGCGGTCCCTTCTTCGGATTACCGAGCAAAGTCAAAGGATTATTTGAGAAGCACCGTGGCATTAAATCACTTTATGGTAATATTAGTAGCTTTTTCTTTAACACAGGATCAACTGAAGACTTAAGTCACTAGAGAATTTATCGATAAGTGAAACAAACGTAATACCCAAAAAAAGTAGAATCTTGTTACAAATCCAGAAATAGAATGATTTGCCTACAATAATCTGTTGCAAATGAGAAAATATTGTTTATCAACAGGATGCTGCTTTTGGCTATGAGTTCTGATGCTCCAAACTGAAATGTTGATTTTATTGACCTAATGTGAATAGATATTTAGGGATATTTATATTTTCTCTTTAAGCGTGGCAAGAAGAGTGTCTGAATCTTCCCGCAGTCCGTAACGGAAGTAATCTTATTTATTCATTGCCTACGAGCGGTGGCAAGACGCTAGTAGCTGAAATCTTAATGCTGCAACAGATCCTGTGCCACAAAAAGGATGCTATCTTAATCCTTCCATTTGTGTCGATCGTGCAAGAAAAGGTAAGCTTTGATTTTTAACACGTTCGCTGCCGCTGCGATGATACGTTTGCCCCAGTGCAAATTTTGAAAGTGAATAGGAGGAATCAGGCACGCGTTTACTTGAGTATATTGCCAGTGTAATGGCACTGGTGACAGAACCGGAAGTATGAGTATAGTCGTACCTGGCAGCAAATGTGTCAAACTGTTGGAATATCAATAACGAACCGATAAAGCAGATAAAGTTTGCCATACAGAGATTACTTAACAAAAGTTACAGTTACGCTGTCATTAAAGTGAAACCTATCTACACCTATTCCTTACGTTATTCACCCTATCTATGCCAATTCCTTACATTGATAATCTATCTATACCTATTGCTAATTTCATTTCAGGTAAAGGGCCTGTCAGCATTCGCTGTAGACCTCGATTTCTTAATGGAAGAATACGCCGCTAGCAAGGGTGCTTTCCCACCGAGAAAACGTCGCAAACATAACTCCATATACATAGCTACAATTGAGAAATCCAACACATTGATCAGCTGTTTGATCGAACTAAAACGATTGTGCAATATTGGACTAGTAGTCGTTGATGAGGTATTGTTTAGAAGTTTATTTTACATTGCGTCGAATATCCAAAATAGCTTAAATGGAATTCCTGAATATCTGCTTAGGCCACAATTTGTTTCTCAGTTAAGACTTTGAATGCCAATTTTACTACTCAAACACATCTTGAAGTTTAAGTAAATTTTTGGAACTCCTTCCATTCATAATCTTATTATAGTTGTCCTAGTTCCACCACCAAGGAAAGCATCTTTTTAGAGGGGCATAAAGGGTGTCTGGTTAAATTAGAATGAATGCTTTGATTGATTCACAGTTTTCATTCTCAGTTACATATGCTTGGTGAAGGTGGTAGTCGAGGCGCTACACTGGAGGTTGCATTAACCAAACTTCTTCACGCTGAAGGTAAAAATGATACGCCCGTCTAGTCTTGCTATTTTGACACACCGAGAACTCTTCTGCGATTAATTAGAAAATTAGAAAAATTAGAAAAAAAATTTTTGTCTTTAAGAATCCCCGCAGATAGTTGGAATGAGTGCAACGCTGAGTAATATTTCAGATCTTACCACATTCTTGCGTGCAGAATTGTACACGAATGATTTCCGACCAGTAAGTCCTTGACGCGAATCTGCTTGAGAAATATTCTTTCATCCTACGAAACACATTTACTAACAGTTGTCAAATTGTTTGCTTTTATTTCAAGGTTAAGCTGGTAGAGTATGTTAAGGTGGAGGATAATATATTTGAGGTGAAGAAGAATGTACTTTGTCCTGATGATGTATTGCATCACAAACGAATAGTAACTTTCCCTGTATGTTAAACGCATTTGATTCCGGCATAGAAAATATATAAAAAAATGAGACATTTGTAGGCTCCTCTGAATTAAATTTAAAACTTAAATTAATCTTTTGATAGTACGACCTGCAGATGAGACGTCGAGATCCTGATCATTTACTCGGATTGGTTTTGGAAGTCGTGCCGACCTATTCCTGTCTCGTATTCTGTCCTACGAAGAAGAATTGCGAGAACGTTGCCGTAATGCTCTGTGATTTGATACCGAAGTAAGATTCAGGATCAACGATTTATCGATGTGTTTGCGTGATGGAGGATTGCATACTTAATGAATGATTTCAGAAACACTGTTTCAATATTATCTCGTAAAATAAGACCATTGAATCAAATTATTATAACTAATTTCAGAGATATAGAAGTTCAAAATACCATCGAGGATATCGGTTTCTTTTAAGTGTTGATACGAGAATGAATGCATTTAGTAGTGTTATGATTAAGCAATGATAACACTACCCAATAGTTCAGTTAACCATAGTTTTGTCTTATTTACTTAGATTATTAAGGTATTTTCACTAGTGCGCTATGGATTATGCATTCATGAAATACATACCATACGTAAGTTCCACCTGATAGTTTATCGTACTATTTCAGGGAGATTTTGCAAGTGAAACAAAACGAAAAGAAGATCCTGTTGCAACAACTGAAAGACGATAATAACGGGAAACTGTGTCCGATCCTGCAGCGTACAGTGCGGTATGGTATCGCGTATCACCACAGCGGTCTAACCGGAGATGAGAGGAAACTAATCGAAGATGCCTATTCAGCTGGCACGCTTTGTACGTTAACATGTACATCTACTTTAGCAGCGGGTGTAAATCTTCCTGCGAAAAGGTCAATATCCAATACAAGTATCATGCCTTCTTTAACTAGTTCCTAGTTTCCTAGTTCTAGTTCTGCCACCATTGCCACTGCAAGTTAACTCAAAGCTGATCCTTATTGTTTGTTAAATGTTTGCACTCTGACAATCGGAATGACACAGTTCCTAATTCTGATTGGCTGGAAATGTAAACAACTCTGCTTCATTTCTCAATGCTCATTGGTCAATTTTGAACAGTGGTTGACCATGGAATTGCCAACTGGGAGATAACTCGTAGTAGCAATTGGGCAAAACCTGTTAGAAATATCGGATAAAACCGTTAAGAAAATTTCTATCAGATTTGACTTCATAAATCTAATATGAGCACAGCTTGTATCTCGAATGTATCGCTTTTCTCGAAGACCAACAATTAAATCTCTTGTGTTGTGTTTGTAGAGTAATCCTTCGTGCTCCGAATGTTGGCGCTGATATGATGTCGAGCAGTCAGTATAAGCAGATGGTCGGACGAGCTGGTCGAGCGGGAATCGACTCATCCGGTGAAAGTATACTCATCGTTAAACCTGCTGAACGTAGGAAGATACTGAATCTGATCAGCGGCCCTATGGACAGCTGTAAAAGCAGTTTGCTGTATGATAACGGCAAGGGAATGCGTGCACTTATCCTATCTCTCATAGGACTCCAGGTGATTTTTTTATGCGGATGAGTAAATAAGGAGTATTTTTTTGAGGTCAGAGAAAGTCCTACATCTACCGTATATGAAAACGTAGGTTTTATAACTTGGATTCTGTGACGTTGATGCATATGTTGTAAAAATGTCCATGTCTGGAAAAAAATTAGTGAGTTGTTCTCTCTTTAGACCTAACATCTTTTTAAGCTGCAAATTGTTAATGAAGTGTTAATACCCCACGTGTAGCGGTTGTGATAATGATATATTAATGAATATTTTGGTTTGCTAGGTGGCGCAATCTACCGAATCAGTCCTATTGTTTATACAGAGTACACTATACTCTGTTCAGTGTGACATTGAGAAGAGGAATGATATATTTCATTTCACGAAAGATGCACTTGAAAAGTTAATAGAAATGAAGTTGATCAGACAGAAAATGGGTGACCCGTCAGCTGCACAGAAACTACTCGAAACAACTCCGCTTGGTCGGGCTGCTTATAAAGGTAGGTTTAATAGAATATCAATATTGATAGCATCAAAAAGATTTGCTCTTTCACAATCAGTTATTACTGAGGGTATGTTTTTAGCCCAAATGGGACCTTAGCCCAAGTGACATGATCTATGATTGCAGTTTCATGGCCATTGGTTTCTGTATATGTTCACCAGGGACGTTGAATAGTGAAATTGTCTGATTGTCAATCATTTCACCGAGTGGGCATGATGTCCCTGGACCCTTTGTTCTTTCTTTACAGGCGGGGTGGATGTCGACAGAGCTAACCAGTTATACAAAGATCTATGTCAAGCCCAAGAATCTCTAGTCATCGCAAATTACTTGCATCTTCTTTATCTAGCAACGCCATACGACATGGTGAACCAAGCAGTTCCGACCTGGATGATTTATCTGCAGCAAGTAATTATCTGTATTAGATTCTAAAAATGTCCAAGGCAATTTCTTCACCATATGATAGTAAAATAATCATACATGTGAAATACATATAATACAATACGTACAGTAGACCTCCTAGGAATTAGCTTGCCTCTGAGAAAGAGCGGAGGCAAGTAGAGTCTACTCTCTGATTTCACTCCTAATCATCAGGGTACAATACAACCTGAGAGCCCTAGCCAAATTGATAATTAGCCTTCTGATTTGTCCGACTCAACTTGCAGATTACTAGGTTGGAGCCGAATGAGTTGAAGGTTGCTACGTTGATAGGCGTTCATGAGTCTTACATTGCAAAGAAAGTGACCGGTCAAACAAAACGAAAGGTATCGACGATGAATCAATTGTTCAGCGGTGCAAAAATCATCGTTATTGCAGCGTTTCACTTCGATAAACTTTCCATTTCAGAATGTGGACGAGTTTATGGTCAATCGATTCTATCTGACGTTAGTTCTGTACGACTTGTGGAAACAAACGCCAGTTTGGGATGTGGCGTTGAAATACCAACTTCCCCGTGGATTCGTGCAGAATCTGTTGACTGCGGCCGCTTCGTTTGCTGCTTGTATTACACACTTTTGCCAGGTAACGTCATTCGATGAACGGCTCAAGCTTGGCCACCGGTTGAAGTTATAACCTCGGTGACTTTCTTTAAATTACTTTCCTTGGTTCTCGGTCACGTTATTTTCCTCTTTAAAAGTTACAAAAACATTAAGTTCTGCGTTACTTGTTACCGGACGTTTTAAGCAGCTGAATTTTACTTAGATTTATGCATTTGGAAAAACCTTCAATTCTCCTCAACTCAGTGTAATGTAATATCTACAGTCCCAGGTGCCATGTCCTAAGGCAGACTTTCCTGTATTCATAATTGTGGTGTACTCTATCGTTTTCTGCAGTATCATTTCATTTGTGAACAAAAAACATTTTTTACATTTTTCATTTCCAGGAATTAGAGGAATTTTGGGCCTATCAAGAACTAATGACCGGTTTTGTGCGCAAGCTGTCATACTGTGTGTCAATGGAGTTGATTCCGCTAATGGAAGTACCTGGTGTTAAACAGGTAGGTATCTTGACTTCGACGTCAGACCTAATGATATCAGGTAATCAAATTTATTTTAAATCATTTATGATATTATCTTTCAGGCTCGTGCGAAACAATTGTTTAAAGCAGGGTATAAATCGTTGACGCATTTATCTCATGCCGATCCTGAAATTCTAGTCAAGTCGATTGAACATATGCCACGGAAGTTAGCGCGGCAGATTGTTGCATCTGCAAAGGTAATTTTTCAGTCCCTGTGGGCTAGTCCATTCGTCCATTGACGGAATCCAGTTATTTGGGAAGTTTTGAAGACGCTTCTATGGATTGTCTTGATATTTGGTTTATACATGCATCTACATAGACACATCTTCAGCTCAAAAACTGGCCCGATCAGAATCAGGACAAGCGACCTGGCCTAGTTCACAATGCTCTTTGTTGGCGTTCTTAGAACTTAATGGAAAATTGTGACCTTCCAGCACTATAAAGTGGAACCTCGTTTACCGCAAACTTCACAGGACCAGATAATACGTTCGTTATAACCGATAGTTCGTTATCTCCAGTATGAAAGTAATTGAATTGTCGTACTTGGGACGAAATTCTACATTTGTTATATCTGACGAATTTTTGTATCCGAGTTCATTGTTACGAGGTTCCACTGTAGCATGTTGAGATTCAATGCAGATTTTTGTACACAGAGAATTTATTCTGTTATTTTGATGTTCCTATCGACCAAGAACTTTCTTTTATGTTGCAGTTATTATTGACAGAGAAAGCGGAAGCATTGAGAGAGGAAGCAGATGAACTTATTGCCACGCCTAAAACACCTTTATTGATATTGGATACTTGAATTTAAATGAATAAATTATACTTTTGAAATTAATAAATTCTTTTGACAATTCTATGTTTTGGAATTATTTTTTATGTTCCTTAGAGAATCCTGCTAGTATGTTCCCTTCAGGGCCCTATCCAGTGCTGATTAGAAAACACTGGGCGTCAAATCAAAGTCTATTGCTAATTGACTGCATGTCTCGGAAGCTGACAAGTCTTTGACCAAATGTAACAGCACCCCATCCTCGCTTGCCAGGGTTTGATTGCTTCCCGCTGAAGCTCTCGCCATTTGTTTTGGCAGGTGAATCAACGATCTCTTTCTTGACGTAAATGGTGAGTGTGTTTGCGTTCGCAAACAAGATGTCACAGTATGGGATGTGTAAATAAAATCGTGTTTCCTCAAGTTGTCTTCGCGATTATATCGATGGTCACGATACGGAACCCGTACGGTACACCTTTTCCCTTCCATGGCGTTTAAAAAGATACGCAAAAGCAAAAGCTCTAGATTACGGGTGCTAAACATATATCTATCAATCGTAAAACTGATTTTAATGCAACTTTATTAATCAAGTGATCGTGTCATATATGCAGCAAAAATATGTAGGGTACGCATATATATTGTGTTATAAATAAGCCACAGTTTACACGACCAACTCATGGCGGGCGAGTAAAAGAAATTACACACGTTGTAATATTTTTGCGGTAATTTTCGTTTCATTGCAGAATAGAACTATTTTTAAGGCGTTTAAAAAAAAAATTACAACGAATGTGATTTTTTATTTGTATGGCCCGAATCAGCCATCGTAGTTGGTCAGCATCCTGTGGCTTTGGTTTTAGTTTCGTGAATTGCGATCCCATATTTTCACAAACGCATACATCCGATTATAAAAGCTAACTATCTAGGTTACGTAAATAGGTACGTAAGAGGTAGTTATCTCGACATACAGAACTGTGCACAAGTATGGTTTATTCAGACTCAAACGTGAAGAAATTATAAAGTACATTAAAATGTTAAACCGTGCCAAAGTATCTCCTTTTCTGACTTCATAAAACGAGTATTTTCATTTTCATGCGTTATTTCCCAAGTGTTTATCCACGGCCCAGGGTTTATGGTGTCACTGCCGTCGTTCTGGAAGAAGAATATACGAATACATTAAATCTCAGATTAACGGTATTTGAAAATTCGTTTAACGATTCTTTTAACGGATTGACATGTCTTGGCGATGTGACAGGATACTGGGGTAACCCAAATATTGTCTGGTATAGAGTTAAATGCGCATCTCGTGTAATTCATTAGACTCAATCTCAATAATTCTAGACTATGAATTAATCTAGACACCTTAAGTTTGAACTGACGACGTGGTCCAAAGAAAGAATCCCAGTCTATTTTTAACGTCGGATCGCTGACCGAACGCATGGGAAGGCCATCTTTTAATCCGTGGAAACCGTACGGTTGAAGCGGCGTCTGCCATCGTAGGTCAACACTCCATCTGATTTTGTCGGATCGATTTGGCAAACTAAGGAGAAAAGAACAAAATGGTGTGAAAAACCGCCCTATGACACAAAGCAGAGAAACTTCAAACCCAATGCACACGATGCGGAGAGAGAAAAGCATGTTCCATGTGTGCGTTTAGAAGAAACACGGTTTCGGGAAATGATGTTTTCGGCATCGTGTTTGATTCCGTGTTTCCCTGTGTCGTTAGTACACGTAGTTGCGGACATGAGAAGTCGTAGCCTAACCTTCGATGTGGAAGCATGTTGTTGAAAAGTATCATGCTACCATATTTTACAGGACAAGTGACGATGTCTTTTTCAACACTGACTCCTTAACAATGATAAAAAGAGAGAAGGAATAGTCGATATATCATTTCAAAACCTTATGTATTTTCATATTTCGTTCATGCGCTAACCTAGCGTTTTCTCCATTTCTTTTTCGTCCAGTTCGACATACCAAGTATTTTTCCAGCAGCCAGTGTGTTTGGCGATAAGCCCTTTGCGATGCCCCGCCCGAATCAATTGTAGGCATCCATTACTTTCGTCGGCATCTAGAAACGGGATCCACGCTGTCGGTTGATGAACTATGTAGGAATCGCGATCCAAATAAGCTACATCTGAAGCAGGATAACGCACCATGTATATATGTAAGAAATGTTCAACATTATATTGTCATATAATCAATTTTCCAACCTTTTTCCAAGTTACACAGGGAAAGGAGTTAGTAGGTTTGACACAGTACCTTGGTGCCAGGGAACAGTCGATGTAGTGTTTTTGGGGGTTTTAGTTCGTAAGTTCCACACAGGGTGACCGGCGATATCTGGACCAATCAATTGTTCGATTATGTTTAGGAGACGATCGTTCGACCAGAGTTTGCGAATAATCTAAAGGTTTAACGATACTAAATGTTACTAGGTCCGATTGTGATAGATATATATTTGATTCGATCTGTAGATCTTTAAACCTTGAGACACATAAATACTCACCTCCGGCATTTCGCCGAATTTATGTAAGATAACATTTGCACCGGGATATTCGTTTTCGATGAGCGTCAAACGTTCGAAAAACGATGCGGATTTGTACGTATCTAAATGTAAGAGATTTAAAAAAAACAATCATCGCACGTTCAAATCCCCAGTTAGTATATATTTGATTAGGCATTAAGTCCAACCTTTGATCTTTCCATTGGCGTACAAAACATCGGCCAATTCGTCAACAAATTCATTAATTGCATCTCTGCATGGATCTAATTCGTTTACTACGTCGAAAAAGTCATCGACCACAAGAAAACCCTTTGAAGAAAAGTTCAATCTCGTTCATTAGGCTCAGGGTCCCAGGCATTTGGTGCAATGGCGGATTCAGGGTACCTCACATGCCTCATGTGAGGTACTAGAAAAAAATCTGAAATGCCCTTCATGGAATGGTAGATAAACTTCCAAATGAATTTGAAAACTTTTCAAACGATTCATCAAGCAAGATTTCCTGAGGGTGTGCCTCAAACAAATTGTTTCCACGGTCCCGCATGGTGTTTCGAATATTCAATCGTACGCATTGAGTAAAAACAACAAGAATGGCTGAAAATTACTTATGCTGTCCATTGCCGGGGTTGATTCCTGCTTCTTTTTTTGGAAGCAAAACGCCTTTTTTCTTTGAGGCAGTCGAAATTGGACCCTGGATTCGCCCCTGGAAAGATTCATTGAACTAAAACTGGCCCGGAAAACTGGCCACTATATTGAGCAGCGTAGTGAAATTCAGAGGACTTACCTCACTGAAGTAATGTTGAATCTGCTGAGATGACAGTTGACCTGGCTTCTTTTCCAGCGGCTGTTTTGGTGGAACAGTAAACAGTTCTGGACATGGATAGCTCAATGCCGACATTTTACGTGCGCTAAACACTACTGTTTTTCAGTTCCGAGGCTAAATATTGCTGATATTCAGTCCTGAGTACTGCTGTACGGTCGGCTGTGCGGTTATACACTGCGATGTATTTTATGGCAGCCGCGCTCGCATATGTGGGACTATGCCGCTCAGATAAACAGATAAAGCACTTGTGCTATTGGAAAATGGGGTTTGTAGACAATGTACACGCGTCAGGAAAAACGCGGTCGTAGCCTCTAGTCACAAGTGACATCGGACACTAGGTCATGCCTTAAGATTGGGAAAAAATTCCAACATCATTAAGGTATCTGAGAATGATGCATTGAGCCGTCACCTGTCTTGATCTTTTCAATGTCACACAATTTCCGGTACTAAGGTGGTGAATACTATATATGCATTTTAGTCGAGTGGGTGGGTTCATAAAGAGTAAGTCAACCCAGCCTTCCTAGTGACATCCTTGCTGACCTCATTGATTTCTGGGAGAACGAATGGCAGCATTAGAAGATAATTTATTCTATTCTTTTTCAAATAAAGTGCCCCATTCCAATTTTCAGGTCCTACACCTCAAAGAATCCTAGATCCGCCCTCGTATTTGAAACAGTCGGCAACTGCAAATGTCGACATCAAATTTATCAGTTTGATCAGTGGTTTTATTAAGCATTTATTTCATTATCATTAAAGTAATTCGCTATATAATTTGACAGAGATATTCAAGCGTCGCCCGCATGCCAAAATATTTCCTTTGTTGTCTTTAAGTTCCAACGAGTATGTTCATTTTCATGCGTTATTTCCCAAAGCTTCATCCACGGCCCAACGGCAATGGCGTCACTGCCGTCGTTCTGAAAGCAGAAAAACCATTAACTATTGACTATCAGGGACATTAATTTCGATATTTTGAAAATTATTTTCAACACGTTAAAATCTTATCGGCGATAAGCGAAACTCATGACTTGTGTATTGTATTGTCTAAAAGAGATCGAAGGGGTTGTTTATCTCAAACTTTATAATCTATGTTATACTTCATGAATTTCACATATCTTAATAATTAAAACTACACCTTAAGTTTCAACTGACGACGTGGTCCGAAGTAAGTATCCCAGTCTATTTTAAAGGTCGGATCGCTGGCCGAACGCATAGGAATGCCATCTCTTAATCCGTGGAAACCGTACGGTTGAAGCGGCGTCTGCCATCGTAGGTCTAAACTCCATCTAATTTTTTCGGATCGGTTAGGTAAACTGAAAGAACAATTAATGTTGTGGGGATGAAAAACGGCAAACAACACAAATCAATAGAAAATGCGCCTCTTGCAAACCCCTCAAAGTTTCCACATATACATGTACCTCGCCTCGCTCATGTTATAAGGTTATTCTACCTTACATTCTGAATGAATAAGTTGAAGCTGTTTATGAGAAAGAGTCCCTACCTTCGATGCGGAAGCATGTTGTTGAATAGTAGCATACCGCCGTATCTTATTGGACAGGTGACGATATCTTTTTCAACATCGACTCCTTACAACAGCAACAGAAAAAACATATGAGCTATATATACTCTATCAACAAATACTATACATTATATCGTATTTCGTTCATACACTAACCTAGCGTTTTCTCCATTTCTTTTTCATCGAGTTCGACGTACCAAGTATTTTTCCAGCAGCCAGTGTGTTTAGCTACAAGCCCTTTGCGATGCCCCGCGCGCATCACTTGAAGGCACCCATTGCTTTCGTCGGCATCTAAAAGCGGGATCCACGCTGTCGGTTGATGGACTATGTAGGAATCGCTATCCAAATAAGCTACATCTAAAACAGGATGATACCAATTATCAGTTGCACATCGTAGCCCGGTTGATGTTATCCGTGGCTATTAATTGAGCAAGAGCTTTCGAAATTTCAAAATACAGTATGTACCTTGGTGCCATGGAACTGTAGTGGCAGTGTTTTTCGGGGTTTTAGTTCGTAAGTTCCACACAGGGTGACCGGCGATATCTGGACCAATCAATTGTTCAATCATGTTAAGGAGACGATCGTTCGACCACAGTTTGCGAATAATCTGATATATTCACAAACGAATATTGTGGAAAAGAAATCTCTCTTATAGGAATTTTGAATTTGATGACAGGAAGGTTCGAATCCATCGATCCACTCACCTCCGGCATTTCGCCGAATTTATGTAAGATAACATTTGCACCGGGATATTCCTTTTCGATTAGCGTCAAACGTTCGAAAAACGATGCGGATTTATACGTATCTGAATTCAAGAGATTAGAAACAACTTTAAGATGCACATTTTATCTTCATATTTAATTCTGTGGGGCATGAGAGCCTTTGATATACAGAGTATATACATGACATTATAGTTCCAACCTTCGATCTTTCCTTCCGCGTAGAGAACATTTGTCAATTCATCAACCAACTCATCAATTGCATCTTTGCATGGATCCAATTCGTTAGTTACGTCGAAGAAGTCATCAACCACTAGAAAACCCTTTAGAAAAAGTTCCGTCTCTTATATCGTAAAACGTAGGCTTATGATCTATTTACTAAGTTCTTTTTCTCCAGGATCCCAGGCATTTGGTGCAACGGTGTAGATTTCTCGACTTAAAACTGGCCACTGTATTGAGCAGAGTAGTGAAATTCAGATGACTTACCTCACTGAAGTACTGTTGAATCTGCTGAGATGACAGTTGACCGGGCTTCTTTTCCAGCGGCTGTTTCGGTTGAACAGTAAACAGCTCCGGGCAAGGATAGCTCAATACCGACATTTTACGTGCGTGAATAACCAATGTAGTACTGCAGATTGCTGTAATCAGTATGACACCACACTGTTTTTCCGCAGACACTGTTTTTCCGCAGTGCTGTACAGTCACACTAGAACTACTACAGTGTCATGTAAAGCTAACGTACGCGGCTGCTCGAAAGTGACAATCCGCGCATGGTTCTGTCGTCAATTGGGACTTTGTACAATATTGTCCCAAGATTGATTTATTCAGAATTAATGAAAGGGGCCAAGATTATTGGAAGGTGGTGGACCAGTCTAAGGGCACAATAGTTCAATCGCGAAACGGGAGTTTTAGGGGCACCACGGTGGCGAGCGCTGAAGGTGCGAATGCCACCGCAGGGGGTCTGGGGTCCCCTACCAGAAAATTTTGAAATGTTTGTGTTCTCCACGGGTTTTCGATGACTGCTATGAGGGGAATAATTCATATTTCTTTATAAAATGAACAAAATCCTAGAAATAATTGAGGACACCTAAAAATATTTAGAAGGGACTAGTCCCCTTAGGGACTTGTCTGTGATAACAGCATGGGCCTCCGCCGCCCACACATAACCAGGCCTCCTGTCGGGGGTATTCGGCAGCCGAGAGCAACCACCACGCTCCATCCGTCAAAAATCCGTCCGTCTCTTGCTAATGGGAGTGGATTGACGAAAACATTTATACAGATGAAATCGAGAGAGAATTAGAGATGAAATCGTTTTTAAACCGACCTCAAAGCGTGACTTAAAACGTAGCCTACTCTTTATAGACCTTGACTTTTATTTCATTATAACCTGATATTAATTACAATAATGGATTTGCCTCGTGGGCACAGTGACATACATTATATATACATCTAAACCGCACCGCCATGAAAATAAAGATTTCAAACATTTCCCAGTTAATGGTATCATAAGTATATATAAAATTCATAATCCAGGAGAAATTTATATGTAAGTATTAGTAAGCACTATGCCAAAATCGTATATACGATTATATTTAGAATGCAAACACAAAATTGATTCAGAATCGCGATGTTTTGTTTATATTTTTGCCTGAAATTTTGGCAAACAAGAAATAAATTCACGAATATAAAAATGAATCAATTGATATCATCTAAGCATTTATACATATTGTCGTGACAATTATTTTTGTCGGAAACGCACTGAGCGGTACATTCTAGCACACGTCTGTTTCTTGTTGCCGAGGGTTTTGGTGAGCCAATCCAAAACCAGACACCTTCTACCAAACCTGCAGATACACTTCACGATAATAATTTCAAAAACAAAATCTTAAACGCCGGAGGAATCGGTATCGGTACCTGTTTTTGAGCAGATGAACCACCAATGGTTTTCTGATCGTTGTATATTCATCTGCGGGTCAATTCGACTGCAGCCGACACATTCGTTTGTTTCGTCAGAATGGTAAAATTTTCCACATTTTTTCTCATTGTAGCAACGTCTGGCGCACTCACCAAATTTCGCAATTTGTTCGAATAATTTTGAACATTGAAACTTTTGTGTGAAAAAATGCATTGAAAAGTGACTGTCCTCTGTGGTTGTATTAACGCTGAGTAGAATAATGAAAGAAAAGACTTCACAATCCCGCATAAGTGAACGTACGTTTATCTTACCCATCCTCGCTTGCCAGGGTTTGATTGCCGTGCGCTGTATAATAGACAAATAAAGGGTTTGCTGGTTGGCGTGAGCTTCAGCGGGCGGCAATCAAACCTTGGCAAACGAATATGCGACTTACGTTGAATTTCCTTTTGTGTGCTATAGACACACTTGGCGCTATTAACGACTTCACTTTCCTTGTTGCAATTCTTGTTATCAAAGAGGAGATGATCTGCAAGGCGTCTGTAGGTTTTGCATTTGAACCTCTCGCTTATTTGACCAACTAATAAAGATGCACAATTTGGCGTGTTAATGCAGATAGTTTCGCAGATATTTATAGCATCTAATAAATCTTTTGCATTTTCCAATACTTTCACAAAATCAAGCTCATATCGTGCGCAAAACATCAGCCGACAAAATCGCATCCGTATCACTTCATCTGTTTCAAAAAAAATCAAAAATTTTTGAAAACTGAAGTATTTTATTTTCGTTCCTAACTGATTTACAGTTTCATGACAATTACAAGGCTTACATTAGTAACTCGTCGTCTAATAACTACGTATCTAAAAACTTACCTTTCTTTGGCCGAACTGCTAAAATTTTCACATGAATGCGACCAACAATTTCGTCACCGAAAAGTCCTAGCAGAACGAATAATAAGACTATTCGACCTGGCATTATGTCATCGAATGAGGAACACGCAGCAAATTTCTGAATGCTTCTTTATTATGTAGCATATGCCACCGAACTTCGAATGAACATTCTGTTGGTTGCTTTTACTAATTCCGTTTGAGGCACTGCGTTAAAAAATCTTCTAATCTCTAATTGCCTTTAACTATAAGGTATCATTATGAATATCATCGTTTAGAAATTGTCGCTTTTTACCTATACACAGAGGTAACGAAAATAAGATGGTTGCCATGTGTGCTCGATCACTTTGCTTCGTGAAATCGACCACAGAACGGATCTAACCTAGGCTTTTGAATTCTGCTCAGCTGTGGAAAATAGAAAATTTTGTATTCTTTACCGCTCCGAGATGCAATCTAAGCACAGTTGGGGCATCAAATCTATCTTTCCATGCATCCACAATGTATGGCATTTCGAAAAATTGTTCGATACGTGGAAACAAGAAGTGTATTATTTTCGATTATTCAAATTTACCCACCATTTTGATAACTTCTTCCAAAACTTGTAAAATAGAAGGGCACTTTGACACACGTGAGTACCGCTCCAGTGGTAAGTAGCGATAGGCTGGATCCGCCTCTGCTGAAGTCGGACTGATGGGTCATTTTGGTTTCTCAAGTTGAAAAACGCCTTTCTTCTGTGGAAGTCCTTAAATCGTTCGAATGATCATAATTCAAACGATACTTTTAAGTTATCGCTACTCTAATTTCACGTCGAGTATTTTCCTATTCTGGCCTCCCTAAGCCGTGTTTTGAACACGTGTTTTAGTCATCATACTTGAGAATTAACATGCTCCACACAGTTAAAATATGCATTCATCTCCACGCGCCGACGATTGAACAGTATCCGTATCTGACACTCGAAAGTAAATAAGCGAAAAAGCGGTGACTACCGAAATAAATCTAAGCCGATAAACACATTTTTGCTGCCATTCTACTACCTGGCTCCTAGTGTTGGCAAATAAGTCATCCTTCTACTTTCGATAACTTAGATGAGTGCGATATCTCTTCTTTGGATATGAAGCGCTCAGAAATCGAAGAGATGTATATCGTAATTCTTGATGGATTGATATTCAAGCACGATCTATCTATTTCTAAAATCAAAAAATGACATGAGAACATAGTTAATTAGTTCGAGTTTTTTCTGTTGCCATACTTTGCTGAATATTGTTTCATTGTTTGATTTAGGCTACGAGTGCGCTAGTATAGAGACATGCCGTCGCGGCGTTCCACGGGTTTGCCAAATGAGGTTACTCGACATCCAAAGGCCGAGACCAGGGATTTCTGTATTCCACCAGACGCCGAAAGCCTACGGCTTTGGTCATTACACTAAGTACACTGATAATTCCGATAAGGGCCCTTAAATGAAATCAATTATACCGGTTGATCACCGATGAAGACGACTATGCCTTAGGTCATCTTAAAGATAGGTCCGCTTCGACCTTTTATTCGATTCTCGTTCTTCGGGAAAATCTGCTTCAATTTTCTGTCACGCTTTTATAGGAACGATGCCATATACGTTGTTCTAAAATGAAATCAAATTACAGAGAGTTTCGCGCTGTGTTGGAAGCATTCCGGACAGTGCTTAGTTTTAAGGCTCTTATACCTCGCAAAGGTGGTTACATCGGATCGGCTAACTCTCTATATCATCCATCACACGAAGGCAAATGCCAATTAATTCATCTACGAACGCAGAATCGGTTGATGTCGTGGATTAGCGAAGGAAATTCATCACCGGCCAGATTTACGCATCACGTTCGTCTGCCCGTAGACGCGGGCTTTTCGGTGATAACGAGTAAATTACGAGTCGATTTCCGTAGCTTTAAGTCTCCGTTCATCAGATACCGACGACTTAAACTTATTACGGCCGAATTAAAACCTAGTAAGAACCGCATTTCAGCGGTGATAACGGCACGGCCACATCACTTGTCTTAACAACCGGGTGCTTAATGAGGGATGGATGTTATTAATTTCTGATTTTCAGGCGGCGCTTCTCGACTCGGTGTTATTTCAATTCGCAATGACGTACATCAATATTTAATCAGGGATTACACCCAGAGATATGACAGGTTTAATTGCATTAAGATGCGACTGCATGAATTGATTCATGAAGTTTCGACAATAAATCTCTAATTCTTACACGTAGTTCGTTATTTACGTTGTTCGTTTGTTTAAGGGTGAAATAATTGATTTTCGGGGATCTTCTTGGGTCGCTTGAATTTGAAATGAAAATGTTTAAAGAATATGAACTTGATAAGATTATTGCCACTATGCAGTTTTCGGAAGAAACGCTAGGACCTGGTTCAATGGACAACTAATTCCGAGCTAAATGCATTTTGCGATTTAACCCATTGTTTAACCATCCAAACTCTTGAACTGAAGGTGCCGATGCTTCCGCATTTCTCAAAATTAGAGGTTCGATATCAGCACGCATATTAGCTGTCGAAGCGAGAACGAAGGTAAATTGAAATCAATTATACATTAAATGCGGGGTGTCACCCGACGCATCCCTAATCTCAACTGACTCGTAAATCCCATAATTAAAGTCAACGGACTCTAATTAATTGTCCATTTTATGGCGACGAATAGCACGGAATTTGGTTTCATCATTACGTAAATGAACCATTCTTCAGATTCTATTTCTTATCACGCAATAAGTCGTCGGTGTAAATGCAGTTATAGCCGGGTGTCCATGCACAGTAGCGTCTCCTATCCAAAATATAATACCAGTCCTGACATACTCGACTAGGACAGCTCTCAAACCAATGAGATGTGTTTTCGCGTCCAAACTCACGATAAATGCTTAAACATCAACGACACCCGTTCCGAATCAATATCAGGATTGGAACCATCTGAACGCCAGTGCATCGGGAGAGCAAACTCCTAAACCCATAACCTTAGAGCTATGCGGTCCAAGCTACGGGATACGGGTAATTTTCTCGTAGATCCGAGCAACATCTTACGCCCCTTCGACAATCTTGAGACATCAAGTCAAAATTTTGAAATTTTGGAATTGGGTCCCTCGCAAGTTTCTCACGCCCAAACTGTCAGGTAGGACAACCTAGGAGAAGCGGCTTTCAAAACACTGAAACAGAACATTCACCGAATAAATGACTTCATCAATTTCCTAAATTATATATAGATTCCTAGAAAATGTGTATAAATTTATATTTGTTTACGACTTTTTTTTCACTCAGCGAACATTCTGCACGTTACGTTCTCGAATGGCCATTCTTGAAAATGCCACTTTCGTTCCGGGTCGCGCTGATGACGCCCGCGGGACTCGACACTACACAACACGGACAACGAATTCATGCACGAAACGGCGAGTAAAACGTGAATTTAGATGTGAAATTTTCACCTAATGACCGGCCCGAGGATACGGCCAGCGAGTCGCGCTATCTCTAGTCATCAAATTTAATTAATCTTCTATTCTGATAAAGTCGTTGAGACTGAACTGTAATCAACTGTTTCGCAACTGTCAAATAGAATGCGGTTTTGGGGATACTAAATTCTAATTAAATTTGCGCCTGAACCGTGAATGATTGGCCATATCGGCTACGCTCATCTTGTCGATATATTAGCACCATTAACTCCGACCTTCTCTCCGAAACGAATTTCTCAAGCGAAATTGTCACAGTTTTTTGAACGAGAAAAAATGCTCATTTCGGATGAAATAAAGCTTCTCGTTATTTTCAGCGTAATCAAAATACCTTCCCTGCCTGATAACAATTCGTGGCGCTTGCTAAAAACTGTGCACAGACGTGGAAAGAGCTTATGTATATATCAACGTTAATTTGAAGACCTAAAAGTAAATTAAAGAGCATCAACATCCGACTAAGGAACGACCGAATCGTGCCGCTCTCAACGGTGACTAAGCCGTTTTTTTCATACGCTTTAGTCCGGTAGCACGCAATCGATTGCCGTGTGCGCTCCAAACCGGTCCTCGGAAATTCGATTTGGCGTGTATATTCAAAAAATTTCATCCGTCCTAATTGAATCAGAATTATTATTTGAGAAGGCGTGCGGGTCAGGTATATGTATATAATAAGATAGTCGTCTGGAGTTCTAAATGTCGTGCGTGCAACTGTCACATTCGCGATGCCCCATGCTGTCGTCATTAAGGCGCGCCTTTAATGCATGATTTATGCGTTCTGGTCGTATTATCCCAATTAAGGATAGTGTCTACGCTCATCCTGGCGAGTTTTGAAGTCCGTAAGAAGATTATCGCACACACTCTCGTGTCCCCGGTTGGTGTTGTTTGCTGCCGCGAGAGGCAAAGTCAACTCAATCCACGGCGGCGTTTACGCTTGAAGCGTTATTAACCCTACTAATAGATCAGCTTCAACCCAAGCGACCTTCTAAACGAATCCTCAAATTAAGTTAGCACTTGTCGGTGGGGACATATTGCATATTGTAGCGTGATTGCCTGTGGAACAGCCGTTCTCGGGCTAAAAGACAGTCGCGCCGGCGAAAAAATCCAGGTTAATCTAATGAACAGGCTCGGTAACAATATGAACCACGCACAAGCTGTACCACCACGCTGAATAGATGCCTAATTCTAGGCGGCCGTTAGAAAATTAGATTTTCTATGGGTTTAAGAAGATTTCACGATCATGCGGTAGTTAGCACGCTATGATGATGCCTTCCTCCACGAGCTGAAAATAATCGGCCGACCAGACAACACGGTCGTATGGTCAAATAGAGTTGACATGTCCACAGATTACGGCCCCTGGAATCGGCTTGTCTCGTGGTCACTTCGACAGGTCATTAAGGCATAAAAGCATACGTAATGACACTTTATACTCATTTACACTACTGGCTATCATCCAGTTCTTGGATTCATGGAAGATTTCTTTCGTAAATATATGGCTTGAACGACGAACTTATCACCGTATATCTAACCCTGATGATATTAATACAAATCACTTGCCCCAATGGAAACGCTTCTGAGTACGAAAACATTTTTTCATCTTATACACAAATAACAACGTGTCCCAGGCTGAATGGAAAAACAACCGACACAGAGGTAGACTTCAGGTTACAGTTCACAAATCATGTTCAAAACAATGATTTTTAATTATGTGTTAATACAAATATGCACTCATCCGATAGTCTGGAATAGAATTGATTTCTTCTTTTAACATCGAAGGATCTTGAAATATTCCCGTCTGGTTTACTGTAGCGATATTTGGACACGTGCGTGGGGACACGCATTCTAAACCGCAAAGTTTCGAATGTCGGTTGGCAGCCTGATGCATATTTAATGCGGTGATTGCTTCATACCACTCTTTCGTCTTTTGATCTCGATGCGGCTTCTCGTAAGATTAAAGACTTTCGATTGTCGCTCGCTGAAAACGTAAATCTTTAATCGACTCGTGATCTTTTCCGTGTTATAAAACGTGTTAACGCATTAGAACAACATCGACCATTGACCGAAAGGTGAGGAGGGGAGGTTACATCTTGAGGCCGGATATTGAAAATTAAAAAAAAAAACGTTAACGGTGTTGAAAATACCAACATGAATCCGATATCAGTTTTTACAATTTCAGTTTTCGTCAATAGATTAATTCTGAACTTCCTCTTGAAGGATCTATGATTACTTAGGTTTTTAATCTGTATCAATTTCGCTAATTCAGCTTGAATAAATTTTCAATGAAGAATATGTAAATATGTTCTCCAATGAATAATATATAACCGTTAAGTTCGATTTGTTTTTTTAATGCTTACGACAATGACATTTTCGTGCTTTCGCTATTATCAGTTGAGGAAGGAGCCCGATGTAACACCGTCGGCTACCCTGGTTCTGTTGTCCAAACGACTTAAGCCGATCGGAAACTTCGTTATCCGTGTACAGACAGACGGATAATTCGTTTGAAATCAGGCTCGTGATACCCTTACAGCGGCTTCTTGACGTCGAATGTGATCTAATTAAGAGATTTTGTTGATCCGAGGAATTTGCCTATTAACCGTTGAACGCATCCGTATACTTGAAGGGCACCATAGAACGCACTCCGATTGGAGCCTTAAAAACCATGATTAAACGCGCATACGCGTGGAACTCTTACGAAACAAACACATCCAGTTTGCCAGGCGTATGAGACAGATTTTTTTGATGAAAATTTCATTTTGTCGATGATTTAAATTTCATTATCTATTTACACTCCCCAAGAAGAAAAATCCGAATAGGCTGGTTCGTATATTCGTTACTCAAACTGAAAGAGACTAACATTGGATAGCTTGGCATTGCGCATAGAAAATATCGAATATTGCAAAGATTGTCGCTATTACCTCGCTTTTACACAACGGAATTTTCTATTTTGCATGCACTGTGAGTTGCAGAAACCAACTTTTCAGAAGCCGGTAGCATCTTGCCCCTTTAGCGCGATTACTTACACTTCATCGTCAAATATGATATTTCCATTCAAAAAAGAACCTATCAATAACAGGCCTTTCGGTAGTTATGCATAAAACCTTTTGAGTTTGCTTTAAAACTTCAATGAATACTTCCCCCTCTAATCGATTTGCAACAAGATTCATGCAATAAAAACTTTTACATTAGTTTTCACAAGTTTCCTAATCGTTTGCATGCACCTCTTCTTGCCGCAAGAAAAAGTTCGGACTACTTTAAGCAGACGTGTTACGATATGAGTCAGCGGCTGTAAGAGCCCTCGCGCGTGAGTGGCCGAGCGCTATAAAAGTTTGATTAGAAGACCGCCAATCAGAGCCCAAGTTTACGGTTACAGTACGGAATTCGAAGGTGGTTTATAGCACGCGATTTGCTACAACCGTGTATTTGAAACTTTCTTAAGCATCATCTTAACAACTCTTAACCAACACTCATACTTCGCGGAGAAAGAACATAAGAACAAGTATTCTTTCTCTAAGTTTTTGTACGACGAAAAATATCAACAAATTCAGAAAAGAGTCGCCGCTGCTGTGGCGTTTGGAAATCTAAAAAAGAAATTTGACAGTCATTTTAAAAACTGAGAATTCCACATGTGGGCATTGTAACAAAGATGGATCTTACGACGAATCCTCGACCATTCCAGCCATCAGCTGAAATGATGCAAATGGCGTGTAGACCACCTACCCGGTAAGTAAACAAGATTCTTTGCAATTCATTTGAAATTTTGAAAGCTACTTTCAAAAGAGCGTGGAAGAGTTTTTAGGTGCGGAACTGAAAATAAAAGAACTCGATCTTGCGATACGTTCTTTTTCTACTCACATTTTTTGCCACGTATTAATTTTGTGTTTGCATAAAAGAAAGGTTATATCCGCTCGAAATTTTGGCTCATCACTTCTCATACTTGAAAAATAGCGTTCTTTCAGTGAGTTTCCATGAAACTTCCGTCATCTGTCTCATTCTAAAGCAAGATACTTTATGTCAAAAATCCGTATTTTTGTTTACATTCATTGCCGGTAATCTAAGTCTAATTTCATTTTTTCATTCCAACAAATAGTTTCATCCATATAAATATATATAATTGTATTTCTTTATACTATTTCATCGATTTATCTTAGTAAGGTTCGTTGTACACTTTACCAAAAATGTTCTACGATTGGCCGTTGAAATCCGCAAATGTAGGAAAGATCCTTATAATATGAAATCATATGAAATGATATGAAAAATAGATAGAAGAAAAGTGATTCAATAAGACAAGAGACAAGCGTTGATTATATATATATGAGCAAAATATGTGTCGCACAAATTTCAATAATCTTAAAAAAGTGGAGTCGAAATAATCAAATTATGCTCCAAATATATGAATATTGCCTGTTGAGGAGATCGATTGGATGGTGCTGCGCGAGGACGATCGGTTTTGATAGATTATGATTATGCGTCTTTCGACGATATATGCGCGAGTGCTATAGCTCCTCCTGAATGAATAAATTGACAGAATAACGCTCCGAGTTCCACGGAAATGAATTCAAGAGTGGTGAATGGGGACTGCGTTGGCCCTGACCGTATCATGCTGAAATTGCACATTTTGCTGCAAGATATCGTTTAAGGTTTAAGGTAGTTTTGTCGTGACGTGTGAATATGTGTCTTCGCGGAAATTAAGAAGTTTCCATTTGTAGGCGCCATATCGTGGCGGTCACTCTTGTTCCCTATTGTTCCGATAATTTTCGATATTTTTTGAAACGTAAGTTTTGATCGAATATCAATCAGCTCTACAGTCCCTTGCTTGATAAACTTAATTCATACGTCATTTCAAGGGAAATGAAATGCAGATGTTTGCTGGTGACTTTTCGGGTTTTTTGGGCAACAACAGTGACGATGTTAAAGAGTATTTTTTTACCACGTGTCAAAAAATTCGTGAATTTAATTCATTTTCAAATATCTGTAAAACCGCATTTCTCCAGGGGTAAAACACCGTTATTTGCAATTTTGGTCTGCGTTTGTTTATCTTTCCCAACGACAGCTCTTTAACAGCTTGAGTTTGAGACTACCCTCCAGAGGGATTTTCAATCAATATTTTCGTTCAGGTTTTCGTTCGCAAACGATTTCTAGCTTTGCGCGGACAGTTATCGCTATAGTTCAATTCAAATCAAAAACCTTGCAACTTGAACAACGTCATCTTCATTTTCGCGCTCGGAATCTGGAGGAAAGTTGTGATTGAGACCGTGCGATATATTTTCCATCGGCAAATTCTCTCAAAAAGTCGACTAATTATCGCTGGAGCATCGCCATCATAAAACTTGCAAAACGGTTAAGCCGATAATTTGGTTTTTACGACCGTAGTGGACACTGGTACTCCCGGAGTAACTTGCATAATTCAACCTCGCAGGAATTGTCCGGGACCCCGGCCTTTAACAATTCATACGATAAATCGAATAGAATGACGATGAAACTCCGGCCGTTCGTCGTCGTCAATGTTATTAGCGGCAACTCGCAGGTTTAGGGGGCTCGTAACTTGCAATAAGTAAGGTCGCTGGAGTTGTATAAAGATCAGAAATCGCCTGATTGAGTATTTGCACTTTCATATTCTGAACTGACTTCCTTTGTTGATAGGAAATGACTTGACTCAAGTGCAAAATTATCATCGCGCGAAATCGATACGTCAAGTTTAATCCATAACTATAATGGAACCAGATCGCAATTTATGAACGTTAAGTCCACATTTTATTCGCTGATTCCATATAGATTCAACTAGCTCTGACACGAGCGTCCCCACGATTTTTCAAGGTGGTCGAATGACTCTTTAGAAGGGACCAATCGAATTCAATTTTATACTTACCAAACAACCTAGCCTATAACATAATCCCTATTATAATATAAAAGCTAAAGTTCTAGTCCCTCTCCGAAATGTACTATTCTAAATCTAAATTGTTGTCATTGGTGTCAGTGGTGAAATTACGTAATTTATGGAGTAAAAAATATTTTTCATCATTTCAAAAAGGGCCCTAGTCCAATAGGGGGTCGTTCGCAACCTCGATCTCCTTGGGGACGCCTATACTCTGAGGTGGTTTGTAGGGTCAAGTGAAAAAAGTGTGAAATCATGAAATGAACCGTTATCTATTAAGCACAATGCTCGCTTCAATTTATACTTCTCGTCGTGAACAATTTCTCAGTTACTTCCTTTGTAGATAAATTCGTAGTTTTGATGATAACGTTCATATGAATAAAAATAACTGATCTAAGTTCCAACAACGGATTCCTTCCGTGTTTGCGTGTAATATCGCGTTTTTATTACCGAAGAGTCCATCATTCACACCCCGCTAACTGCCCTTATGGTCACTAGCGCGGCAATCAACGACGGGCTCGGTTACTGTTACAACACAATTATACCGGGTGCCCCTACCGTTAATACTGCCGCCCGTAATTGGTTAATTTAGTGCCCTTTGATCCGATTACGGAGGATCAGGCTCGTCAATGAAATTCCACTGATTTCTGTAATGAGTAATAAACTTGTTAGTTCGCTAAGTGATTTATTGCGTTTCGCAGACGAATTTCTTTCCCGTATCGCGCAGTCACCAAAAGACAGCTTGCAATGATCCGCCGCGTTGCAATCTGCCAAGGGATAATTTTATTCGGTTGAGATTAATAGCGCCTCTCCTCTGCGCCAGTTGCATCAAAGTTCACCAATTATCATTCCGGTTTGAGTCGCAGGCCGACATGGGTGCGCTTCTGGTTGGTTAGTTTTTTCATTATTTTCAAATGTGATCTATTTGAAAGGCTTTATTCCGATCTATCTAAGTATAAAGCACTACGGGTCGGTCGGTTTCAGAGTTTACTAGAGATTATGATGCATCACGAGGGACAATTCCACAGATGAGAATTCCTGACTCCTTCGTACATTATGATAATGATAATGATAACTTAACTTTGTTCATCCTTGAATTGCAACAAGATTGTACAAAAAAAGTATACACATGAATACAAAAAGGGAAAGGTGTGGTCATGGACATAAACTAGAATCTAAACTCTGGGATTCGCCGGGGTATGGTTTTTTCAAACTTAAATCCTCATTGAATGAACCGTTATCGGTTTTTCTCCTAATATTCTAAGTAAATGGATAAGGCGAAATTACTTTTACATATGTTATCAAAATCTGTCTTACTGCTGTGTGATAATCATAGGTTTAGCGCCATTACTTTACATTTTTGATAATTTGGCCGGGGCCCTTATTCGAATCGGCGACACCCGTAGATACCGAAATATCAACTTTTCCCTCTCCCAGTTTGAAGAAAAAAGAAACATTTCACCAACACACGGATGAAAGGATAATGTACTAGCGATAATACGGCTAAATGATCATCTCGGCCGGTGCTCTGATGTCATACATTTTCATTAAGTCCAATAAATCCAGCGTTGATGGGAACAGTCGAGAAATGCGGCGCACAATAACCTCGCTTCGTTCATCCCTAATATCTAATTTTCTCATCTCGCCAAAACAAAAGAACGCAACGGAACTCGGTCCGAGAGAGTGATTTCGTTAGAATTCGATTTCATTGATAAAGGTTATTGTGCAGGTAAGGTTGTATTGGGATGTTCGGTATCCTGGCAGTAACAAGAAAATTAAACGAAGGATAAACGATATCGATAAAGAGTGGGAAAATTAAGAAAGTAAACCTGCTTCAATGAACTTCATACCATTCATCGTATTTTCTGTTTTAATGGCAAAGAAAAACATTTTTAGAATCTCAAATTAGCGGAGGAATAACAAAACTAAATCGTTTGTCTATATCAATTGTTTCAGACCTTGTGGGCAGCATGTTCCCGGTATGCCCCGAATGCACCAACCACAAATGGCGTATCCCCGGCCACCACCGTATCCCGGCCAATTCAAGCCACCGGTTGTACCAATCACCACACCTGTATTTCCATGGATGCCAGCGCAGAAATTGGCCCCATTTTCGGTCGCTTGCGGCCCGATGCCCGCTCCATATCTTACGCCGACATTCAGTCAGGCTGAACTGGACATGGTTCTGTACGGGTATATACGAGGAAAGGAAGGCACGCATCCAACAGTGGGCCACGCGCTTTCCGGACTGAGAATCAACGAATTAAGTCACGGTGGGTTTTTAAACGATGACTTGAATTCTGCTTTTAAAGAGATATGTTAAATATAAGATCAGTCGTTTTGACATACCTTTCATAATGATTCGAAATTTTGTTTTCGTATGTGTAGAATATTGTTGGGTATAGCGAATTGGTCTTTAATCTGCCTTTTCGAAGAACAATAATTTCAAGCTTTTTTTCCCAAAAATTTTTGATTCGCTGATTCGACTTGAAATTCTATCACAAAAAAAACTATTGAAAACCTTTTTATATCGATGATTTAGGATCCCAGACAGAAAGACTGAATTCAAGGCGCTTTCTTCCTACAGGGATAGAGAAAATACTAGCGTTCAAGTTACCAGCAGTCATGGCGTTACCTGGAAAAGACAAAACAGCCCAGTTGACCGAGAAGACCACTCTTGGCTTACCAGAAGGTAATTTTCTATAATTTCGGATCAATTCTTCATAATTTGAGATCATTTATAGTTACTTTGAATCTATATATGTATATATAATAATTTGCTTGTATAAATGTATAAAATGTATAAAATTGAACTCAGGGTCCTGGGCATCTCTGCTCTTGTCATAGCGATATTAAACAAATTTACATTTAGAAATAGCTTCGAGTGCACAGGGGCTCGTATTTGAGGTTTGGCGTGAATGGTACGTCTAGCTTAGATCATCCAATATCCCAGGTACATACATTATACAAATAATACTGGATCATGAAGGCTATACTATTCATCCTCAAACTTCAAATACGAGCCCCGTGGTCGAGTGACCATCCAATCATGAAAATAAGCTGTAAAGATTTCACCAATAATGAAAGTTTATTCGAGATATTTTGTCATCTCTAATCGACTGGGGTTTGTTTCGCGTATAGTAAACGTTGCAGTCGTCAGGCGTCTATAATGAGCAGACGATTAAACGGGTTTAGCAACGGCAAAGTTTGTTTTACGAAGAGATAAAATGAGTTGGGCAAATCTAGCGCGAAACTTGTAATTAGTTCACCCAGAAGACTTGGACAAATACGGCTAAATAATTAAGCTGATTAAGCTGTGTTTCATCTTAAGCAGCCGTTTGCTCCTCATCGAGGGTAGTACGTACCCACGCCAGCCATGACAACTGCGAACTTTAAAACATTAAATAAAAAGGGTGTGTGTAGGCCAAAAAGTCCCGATCGTATCTCTGTGACAGTGAAGGCAGGTTTTGAAATTGAAATTATAGCCAATTAATAAAAAATGGCAAGCACGTAACGTGAAAATTAGTTGACGCTTTTTAGATGTCCATGAAAATGCAGGAAGAAACACCTTCTGTTAGTTTATATCTTTTTATTTCATATTTCAGGTATGAAAATAGTACAGACGTCTTGCGGAGGTGCTGTACATTACGGTGTATTTTGTCAAATGACGGTTATTGCCCGAGGGACGCGATTTGGTCCATTCACCGGGCGGGTTGTACATACCAGTGAAATCAAAACGAACGACGACAATTCTTTTATGTGGGAGGTAAGCAATTTCTATTCTATTCCCTCGTTATTCTGGGGATAATATTCGCTTGGAAGTTGGTATTTGATGGATGATATGATTGAACTGACAACTTTCTTTCGATAAGCCCATCGTTCTAGTTTCAAACTACGTATGACTATACTTTGTTGTGGCAGGCACGTAAGCCACCGAAGGGCAGCTTATGTCGAGTTTAGTTTGTTACATATATCGTTGTATTTTATGTATTTCGCTATGTGTTTCAATGATTGAGTTACTTTGAATTTCGCGCTAATACTACAAGAGCGCCGCCTATCGGATAAATTGCACACCATTCATTTCCATTTCCAGCGTAATCTGGAAACAAAAAGCAACAGTTAATAGCTAAAAGCATTTATATGAAAAAAAGATGTAGACTTCGCCTCTTGCTTTACTATGAGACAAAAGTTGACCAATTTTATTCTTTCTTAATGTCTGATCAATTTAGACGCATACACACCGAATATATCAATTGAAGAAATGTTTATATAGCTTTGTAAAACTCATCGCTCGTCATGCCTTAAACTAATGAGTAAGGAAAATAACGAGCCCGGGGAAAGACGGGCTCCACAGTAATATCTGTGGCGTATTTTTCATGGGGTACAGGTCGTCCTCGGGTGGCACGCCTACTTTCGCGAGTCGCCCGGGTGTTTGCGAACTGCCCTACCCCTAACATCGTAAACTAAAATATTACTACTTGCTAAATCGTTGGGTTTTCAAACATGGTGCATCTATCATCTTACATTTCTTGGATGCTTGGCCCTAACAAAGTATCCTCAATTTTATTTTTGTTCTGTTTGCAAATATTCTTAAAACATGCATTCCTGAAATGAATAGACATTGAATACACGAGCTGGATAACAAATAAATTGTAATTATGTCGTGCGCGATGGCAATTGAATTATTTTTTGTGACGTGAACTTGACATCATCCACCCACTCATCTTGCTCTTCTTTCCAAAACGCTCATCAGATATTCAAAGACGGTCGTTTGAGTCATTTCATCGATGGGCGAGGGTCGTCTGGTAACTGGTTGGCATACGTCAACTGCGCGCGGTACGCCCAGGAGCAGAATCTGATAGCGGTACAATGCGACGGAGAGATCTACTATGAAGCTTGCAAAGACATTCCCCGGGGAGCCGAGCTGCTAGTCTGGTATGGCGACGGTTACCTGCAGTTTATGGGCATACCCGTCGCGCTGAAAGATATGCTTGGTTTGCCGGGACAGGACGATGTCGATAGTACGTTAAACTTATGTTAATTTTTAGTAAGATCCCAAACTTGAAGTGTTTACTATATTTATTATATCGATTTTTGTCATAAAAGTTTATAACTTTGGCAATAAATATATATATATATATATATATATATATATATATATATATATATATATATATATATATATATATATATATATATATATATATATATATATATATATATATATATATATATATATATATATATATATATATATATATATATATATATATATATATATATATATATATATATATATATATATATATATATATATATATATATATATATATATATATATATATATATATATATATATATATATATATTATAATTAGCAACAGTTCAATGTTTAACTTAAAAAACGACAGTGGTAAAACGAATATCAATCACGGATTTATAGACTCTAAGAATGCTTTATCTATTTTTTTCAAAGCCGGAGAAGGATTCCAGTGTGAACGATGCGGGAAGGTTTTCGCTTACAAATACTATAGGGATAAACATCTGAAATACACAAGATGTGTCGACCAAGGCGACCGCAAGTTCCCGTGTCACCTGTGCACTAGGTACATAGGCCTACAATTTTCAGTTCCAGTGTGTGATACTGCGGATCCTTAACTAAATAATGCGGATAACTAAATAATGTCATGACATTATTTAGTACATATCATATGTATTCAAATCGCGTATGCACTTTGTTCATATAATTTATCTACGTTTTCAGGTCTTTTGAGAAAAGAGATCGACTGCGAATACATATTCTACACGTTCACGAAAAACACCGTCCTCATCATTGCTCCGTGTGCGGCAAAAGTTTCAGCCAGTCGTCAAGTCTTAATAAACACATGAGAGTAAGTCGCCATCAATGTGCTCACATTGGTCAAACGTGTGAGACCATTCAAAATATTTGCTTAAAAGAATGCACGCAATCCCACCATAAACAGTGGTGTCTGGAATCCCCCTCTGAAAGAATTGTCCTTTTCTTTTAACGCTGCTCTTCCAGATCATTCTGAACAAAAAATCTGTAGTTACTGCTACGTTAATAAATGTTAAATTTCAGTGGTTAAATGCTGGAAAATGCGTCTGGAGGCTTCTATATCTTTCAGACCCCTTCCAAAAAGAAATTTGCCTTTGTCCCTCGGCAGTTGCTACACAGCTCATTAACATTTACCTTGGAATCTCCCAGTGTCTAATCCTGGATCCGCCACTGATAATCCACAAACTTTTGGACCCAGTAAACTAACCGGAGGACTTATTGGTTGATTTCAAACAGGTTCACAGTGGAGAACGTCCGTATAAGTGCGTGTATTGCAGTAAAGCGTTTACAGCATCAAGCATCCTGCGAACTCATATACGACAACATTCCGGCGAAAAACCGTTTAAGGTATGCATGTACCATATGAATAAATACAGTCCTTTTAGGGTCTTCGAGTATTCCTGTTTGCAAATCAGGCGAAATGCCTACATTGCGACGCAGAAGAGGACGAATTTCATATTCTCCAAGTGCCCCCATTTTTCTACCATAACAGAAAGATACATCCTAAGATTTAATTAGCAACACCCCATTGAATTTAAATTCAAAATATTTGTGTGAGAATAAACTTTCTGCTAATATTTCTTTATTCTACACACTATCGCTACTTTCATCTATTTTTCTTAGTAATTTAATATTGTATACTTCTCACGAATGTGCGCATGATTCCGTTTCTTTTCAGTGTAAATTCTGCGGAAAAGCATTTGCCTCACACGCAGCGCATGACAGCCATATGCGACGGACCCACACGAAGGAAAAGCTCCCCCTAGTGGCAGCAGCAGTATCTAGCTCCCGACAAGGTCTGATCAGTCGACCTCAGATGCACGTCATTCCATCAGTGGTAGTACCGCTCTAATGCGGGCGCGAATATACATTCCAGACAGTAACGATCTTTATGATAGTCTGCATGAACTGTGCAAGAACGGTCACTAAATTGTACATATGTAAAATATCAATCATATTGTTGTAAATTTCTATTACTTGTTGAATTCTATGTAAAATAAACGAAGCCTTTCCAGTGTGAAAAATATCCTTCTTGACAAAATCTTCATTATCGATCAAACGGTTCAAACGTAAATACAGTGTAACTATATCTTTCACTTATGAAGTTTATTGATATAAAGGATGTATACAATGATGAAGGATGTATCGGAGAAATGAGAAAATCTACACGAGTTCGCAGACGATTGATGGAAATGTAGTTTATGACCGGATCGTGTCGGTTACCGCTGTGCGAAAAATCCGAACTGACTGATGAAACAATACGGTTTCAATCTATCGGGACCTCTGAAAAACGAAACAAAAATGTTAACACAACTCCTTCCCGAACAGCAGAATAAAATTTCACAGGCCAGAGCCAACTTTCAGGAAACTCAGATTTTTGGCTACCCGATTGTGGCTCCAGGGCTAATATTCCAACATTCCACTTTAGCCTTATTTCCTTGGCTAAATTAGGCTCAAACCCTCTTAATCTTATCAATTTAACACTCTTTACTACCTGGCTATTCTTGGTAATATTTTTTCACGAGGAAACTCTACCGGGCCATCCATTAAACTGCCTCCGGACTCCGCCTCCAAGTATACGTCGACGCACATGAGTAAACGCTGAATCTGATTGGTCAACAGCTCATCGGCTGTTTTAGCACCGGTCAGTTCCTGACAGTAGACATTCAGTTCGGCCTCGATCATCTGAAAAATATCAGCGGCAAAATATTTCAAATTGCGTTGAAGTTTAAGACACTTAAAAGTTTCCATGTTTTTACTACTCAAATATTTCATTCATAAAGTCTAAGCAATCAGCCATTATCTAATCCTATTTGTTGTTGAGTTTGTTTTTGATTAAGATTAGAATCAACCTGTTATTTGTAAATACAAAGCTAAATTTCGTAAATAAGTAAGTTTTCTGCTACGTACCCGGATGTTTTCATCGTTAGTGTTGTTACGACTGTTTTTCCAATTCAAATTCAGAGCTATGATCGGCGTTTGATTCGGATAATCGGGACTTAACACAATCTGTGCGTCGAGACGAGCTAAAAACAGACACAAAACTGGTTTATTTTGCAGGCAATTTTCAAGTCAAAAAGATGCTTTTCATACTTTGGGAAGATCTGATTAAAGGGAAGCAATATCCAAATATTTTTCCGTTGACACCTGCCCACCAATTATCCCTGGTCTGAGATGTCCTCGAAAAAATGAAAACATACCCGATCCTCGCTCGATTGATGCTTCAAATATCATGTCGGCTTCGTGCACTAGCTTTGCTTCGACAATCGATTTTGTATACGGTAAAAGCTGAAAATAGCAATCAAATAAAAAGTTCCATAAATCAGAAACAATTGAGCGCAAACGCCTGGATATATTGTTCTAGATATACAGGTATACTGACTAAAGCATTCTGACAATTATATCCACCACTTAATTGAATTACAGTGGAACCTCATCACACCAAACTTCAGGGGCCTACGAAATGTGTTTGTAATGCTCCTAGCTGCTCCTTATATCTAGTATATCATTCTCAAAATTTTCCTTTCGGAGACGAAATTCTCGGTTAGATGGTCGGTTCTTGGTCCAATAGAGATCGTTAAATCGAAGGTTGTTAAAATGAGGTTCGACTGTACAACTCCACCTATTTAACCGAGTTAACCATATGCATTTACGCTTAGTCTATAAAACCAGCCCCTGGAAATGTACAGCATCGTAATTCACAAGGAAACTTATATAACTCACGATATAATCTTCGTAAGTTGACCGTTTCCAAGAAATGACTCTCGAACTGATTTTCACCGGGAACAATTTCTGATGCTCTTTCGACACCGACACATTGCCTTTTTCTACAATTGAAGAAATAAGCATGGCTTTTACTATCATGCATAATCCGAATCATTACGGACGAATGGAATTATGAGATCTTTGGTTTAAGACATTAAGACTCTTAAGTAAATTTTGTTATCTGATATTGATCCTTCAAAAGCGGTACTAGTCACACCTAATTAATCCAGATCTACTCGTATATTTCAATGCAGAATACAACTTTCAATCTAGATTGACAATTTTACCTAATGCTGCAATCTGCTTTTGTAATGCTAGTCGCGTGAGGATACGTTTACGCAGTTTCTTAATTATGTCGTCCATATGACTGGCGCTGATGTCTTTCTGAGCGTGAGTTTCAGCGCCGCTTCCATCAACGAACTGTAACCCGGCAATCCACTGCACCCATATATACGGATAGCCGATTTGTTCTATGTAGGATTTGATATTGTTATCCATGCTGCAATATACAAACCAAATTAAACCGCTTCGATACTTAGAAAAATACTTTTCAAGTTGACGATAGTTTCTTTTTCTGGATGATTGTCCCTCTAATTCATTGAATTGAATCACAATCAAACCCGCGTAATCTATATGCAACATACCCTAATTTAGACAATTGAAACTTGTTGGCAGGATTCGGAGTGGTGCTACCATGATCACCGGGGTATAAACAATCCAATAACGTATCTGCACTCAGTAGGTCACTGAAAGGGTAGAATTACCGTTATAAACAACTATAATAGGACATCGCAAAATCTTAGTCACAATGAATTAATCACGATTGATAGTCTCACCCTCCAGCGATTGAGTTATTGACATCACTAGACACGGTTATTTGCGGTTTAACAGTTACGATCTTCAACAATGTCAAATAGCTGAACGTTAGAACCAACGACGAGTCTACAAAAGAAGATCAATAAAATCAGAACGCTGAACATTTTTGCAACATTCTTTTCACAATTAGGTATAAATCTAGTTCGTCAGTTTTGATAGTTGAGTTGAGCAACACAAAATACATATTCACCATTTGTTTGTATCTTGAATACAACTGATAACGGATGTCGACTTAACATCTTTGTCCTTTTTTCAGCCATTCGATTTTCAACAGTTTTTCGTCGTCTCTTCTGTAGAATTTTGAAAACACAAAATTCAAAAGTGAATGCAAAAACAGATGTTATCATAAACATAGTTTAAGGAGCAACAGGGATACAAGTCTTGCCCGGAGACTATGGGTGTCCTGTCATCGAGCGACAAGACCAGACTAAGCGATTCCTCTAAATGACATGGTAGTTTTCACCAAAAATAAAAGTAATTTGACATCAAAAATAGTAGCTTTATCGAAAATAAATGAGAAATTATTCTGATTTTGAGTGTTTTGATTTTTAAGGAATAGTCAGATCTTAAGAAGAGTAGAAACTACTTTCAAAATATTATTAGTTATAAATCAGGTCTGAGCCACTCGCCGCAGTGGATTGTCTATGATTGTTTACACACCCTTTTACGCTGATTCTCTTCTCCCTCTTGGTCACTGACGTCGCTGTCATCTTCTGCAAAATAAAATCGTTTTGTAAATCGTGTATTCAACCAATTTGAAATGAAACGTCGATTAGCAAAAATATATTTTCTCAGATGTTGAGTATTCCATATATTGATTACTCACCTAAATCTGGCACGACGTTCGCCTGGATTTTAGCATCTTCGACATCTCCCTCAATAGATACAGTAATATCTTTATCTAAAATCAAGCAACACATGTGAAATTTCAGCGTAAATCTGAAGTGAAGATAGATAGAGTACAGGATCCAAACAGCTTGTTTTTTCTTGGATACAAGGAGTTTTCAAGGAGTTATGAAGGAGAAAATTACAAATTACGAGGAAGTGTCAGCATCACTTTTATATCCCAATTATAGTAGACCTAACCGGTACTGTTTTATTCAGTGGTTTTGTAAGCAAATTTCTATCCTTTACACTACCAAACTCAGTGTTTTATTCGGTAACCACTATATTGGGTTAAAACAAATTGTGGTTCCAACTGTAGGTTTCCGATTTAAGCGTAGTTTTCTGTACAACTACAAACATTTCTGATTGCCTATTTCTCTTTTTAAATAAGTTTTCATAAAATCTTAAGTTTTGAAGTTTTAATGAGGTTTTTGCTAAAATCAAAGGAGTTTCAAGCACCTTCGAAAACATTTTCTGTACAGTAGTTTTTATGGAATCACTGAGTGGTAGGGAGCCTGAAGAGAAGCCACCACACTAAGATCTAGAACTTACTGTAGGCATCTTTGTATCCGGTAACTTGCATATACAGAACGTATAAAGGCGTCGGTAAATATTGAGCCGTGCGATATTGCTCACGCATCTCATCAAATGGCATACCGAGATATTCTTGAGTTGCCTTCGTCGACTGAATATTAAAAAGACATGATCATCACAATTTTGATTATTATTGATTCGACATTTCAATAACAAAGATCAAATTCAAAATTCATTGACAAACCTCTAATATAGACTGAAGTTTGGGTTGCAGACTGTCTAGAATTTCTTGTTTCGACTTGATTTCCTTGGTAATTACTGCCTTCATGCCACTGGTTTCTTTTAATTTCGCGTCCAAGCTTAAATTGAAAGATTTCCGCGATCACGTGGCCAAATATCTCTCAGAGAGTGTGCGGTCAGGTGACCTGAGTGTACCTGAGATCTGGCAAACGAGTCTTGGCTGAATCAACGACTCGACCTTACGAATGCGGCATCTGATTGTTCTTAATATAAGACTGAATTGCAGATAATCAATTCAGATTTTATGTGATCAGAGCAAAGGTTCACCCAACGATCAACCTGATTCTATGAGCCATTTCTCGACTGTTTTCTTAATCTTTTACAACCGATGACGATGTTTTACATTTTATACGCGGATCTGTTCACGTTGATGAAACAGTTTTTTCAAAGAATACATACCGCTTCCTTTGCTCTAATTCCCAATCCAAACGAGCTATAGTTTGAAGATGGTCATCGGCCTTAGTCTTATCCTAAAATAGAGAAAAAATCACATCAATAATATAATCAATCTTTTTTGAACTGTTGTTTTACTGAATGAAATGACCATGTAGAATAGGAAACAGAGACAACAAAGGAGTAAATTTAGATAAATCAATGATAGAAAATACAGGACATTTCATCGATTGACTTGAAATTCTGCTTACCGGTTTTGAGATTTCTTCTGGTGCTTCCTTATAAAATTCATCAACGCTAACTAAATCGATTTCTTCGTCTTTCGATCGGAATTCCAAACATTTGTTGATCTCCTTATCCAAATGCATCGCTTCGTAGAGTAGATTTTGCAGTTGCAAGTGATACTGGTCGATCTTCTGTTTGGCCTTCAGAGAATATAATTCAATTTATATTTTATGCACTTGATGAATGCATTGTTTCACAAAGTTTCACCAAATATTTCTCATTGAGTTGCTGCATAAATCTCCATACATGGTTTGTAGCAATGAGGATTAAGCTAAAGTTAACACTTTCAGTGTGGAAAAAGAAGCACTTTTTTAGTCAATTCCACACATGATAGACAATGAAACTGCTCAACACGATTTGTCAAACCATAACAATAAACTAGGTATGGACAAATCACAAAGTTATCCTTGCGCTAGGACATGTTAAACTGCCAGTAGCGATGTGTGCTTGGCTCTGATTGTTTGATCAACACTCAATAACACTATTATGAATGTTGTAATAAAAAGTGGCACTTTTCAGCAATTCTTGACATATTCATGAAAATTAAGCACAAATCAGGACCTAGATAAATTTTTCTTGGCTTGCAAGACTTAGGCCTACTAAAACCCATGCCATGTTTGGAAATAAAAAAACCCCACAAATTTAATGATATAATATGTACCTCATTCGTCGAATCTCTGACTTTCTTGCAGCGTAAATGAGACAGTCTGTTCAATTTCTTCAGAACGACGAATTGCAACGACCCGTGAATACGCATATTTTCAATACTTTCAGATACCTGGAGGACACATAAATCATCACGAAATCCAATATTAGAGTTCTGTGATCGAAATGTATCGAATTTATCAGTAGTGAGGAAAGTCTGTAATAATCTCATGAATACAATACCACAATACCTTTGCATTAACCGAAGTATCGGTTTCAAGTCTCGCTGCAGATTTCAGCGCATGTATTTCCGTAATGGCTTTCCTCAATTCGTCACAGGCTTTTTTATGAACATTCTGATCTTCGTTAATCGTGCGTTTACTAACTTCATCTTCTTCCCAGCGTAGAGCCATTTTAGGCTGAAAATAAACCACAGATATAGCCTACCAGTATAGATAATACTTATTGATTATTACTTATTGGTATATTGTTGCAGGCCGTATTTAGGGGGGTTTCGGAGTGCAAACGAAAGACCTTAAGAAAATTTGAGTATCAATTTCAAAAGGTTCACTCATTGGTAACACTTTTTCCGTCGTTTTTGTTCAAAATATACACTTGTTTCATAACTTGCTAGATTTGAGGCCAAATATGAGATTATAGGAAAAAGAAACAAAACTATCACTCCAAATGTGCTAGAAGTTGCCTTATGAATGCAAGACTGTAGCCAGCACAGTTCAGGTATCCTAAAGGTATCTAAACCCTCATTCTATCCTTAGCAACACTAGCGAAATGTAAAACTATTATCAAAACGACAATTTTTTCACAGAAAACTAAAACATTTTCTATACTGCATGGACATTAATGTTCCAAAAGGAAAATTCATCATTTTTGCGCTGTTATTGAATATGAAACATTAGCCTTGATTCAAAAATAATTCCAAACAAGAAAAAGAAGTTTTGTTAAGAAAGGGAGGTGAATAGCATGCCTATGACAAGTTTTCTGCACTAAGGTATGAGTCGACCTGCTCATAGTGTAGCCAAAGGTGCGGAGCCAGGATTTTTTCCAGGAGAGGTTCATGAAAATGTTGATGTTAAACTGCTGACTCAAATCTCTAGCGAGGGGCTTATACCGCATATTGTTTGGCCAGTACCGATTATGGAGTACTGTCCGCCCGCTTTATCTTGTGTACATTCCTTCAAGAAAAAGATTAATACATTTTCTTGGTAGCTGAGCAGGGGGGTCATGACTCCTGAAACCCCCCCCTCTAGTTCCGCGCCTGCCAGACCGGGGAAGGGGAGCAGAAAAACTGCATTTTTGGATTTAGACCAAATATACTTTACACCCCACAAATAATCTTCACATTAGACATACATCTTTGGGTTTGTCTTTAATGATGTTATCTCTAGAAATAAGGTTTCCTGCTTTCCCTTTGACGTCTTTCAGGGATGTTGATGTAGCTGAACCAGCAGTTGTTGATGTCGATGAAGAAGAGGCAGTGATAATGCGCCTACTCTCTTCTGTAGCGACTGTTGGCGATTCAGTTTTTATGGTTCTGCGTCGTTTTGGTTGTTCTTTATTCGGACTTGTAGCCGACATGACGAATCTTCGTTATTTTATCGCGAGAACAGGTCAAATCGGTCGGACTCGGAGTTATTGTTGCCGAAAAACCGAAAATTTCTTTTTCATTCACTTCCGCGTAGGTTGCACTAAGTACATATATATGAGCCATCAAAATAGACTAACACTAAATCACGGACAGAGACAATATCAATTCAATTCGAGTATATTGACAAAGGGATAATTTCCCAAAAAGGGTTAAAAACTGCAATCGGATGTCAGTTTATTTCGAATCAATTTATCGCTTAATTCCATTCGTGAAACTCGACCAAGCGAGGATCTGCAGCCTGTCTCTGGCCCCTGTCCCTCAACCTGATCGGGACACGCTAGGCACGTCCAGAATTTGGAAAACGACTGTGCCATTCATTTCGAGACCGAGAAAGAAATTCAGCGCTCTTTACGTTAGCCATCTCCCCAAGGTGCAAGAGGTCGAATCACAAAAAATGCCATGCGTTGCTGAGTGGAGAAACCACCACAGTCAAACACTCAACACACTTGCAAACGGAACTGAGATATGGCCACCTTTTTAAATCCTTCGCAACAGAGACCAATAATTCATGAGACAAATCTACAAACTTGCTGAACTTGCAAACTTGCTCAAATCAAACCTCTCTTTGTCGTAAAACCACTCGAACACTGACATTTTCAACGATTTTTTATTTGTTAATGATTAACTTTTCATTCAAAATTTGCAAAAGATATTGTTTAAGACAATGTATACATAGGTATACATACCTATAAAGTGTCATGAAAATTAAGCAATTTAAGAACAGGAGGATAAAAGGAGTTGGACCAAATTTCAAGGTCAGTTATTAGCATTTCTGTTATAAAGGCGAATAAATATAGCAAAAACGAATAGTTCTATAAACGCAACAGCAGCTATAACCACAAATGTTTTTTCGACTGGTGTTAATAGCTCATTGCTTGTCGGTCCAGCCCGATCTGGGGGCATCATCGAGTTTATTGGCGTCATCGATTTTGTTGCGTAGAATTTTGATGTGTCCTTTGTGTCGGTCGAATAGAATGACGTCATCATTTTCGTTTGTTCGTTGTCAGTTTTCGTATTATAAAAAGTCAACGGTATTGAAGACGTCATGCTAAGTGTCACAAATTGGCTTTTGCTAGATCGTGCGATGGCTTCGGTAAGCCCTGCAAAATACAAATGGAAAATGTCGTCATGAAAATTTTGGTTTTAGACTGGACAAATGCGTATAATCTAATAACCCCTGTCGAAATTAAATAAAGCCGAAAAATAAAATGGAAATGTGTGAGCGGAAAATATTCGTGAAAAAAGAAATCATCAAAACATTTATCAAAAAATAAATTTCATGTTTGATTATGACGTACCCACTTTGAGTTCGATGGAGTCAGACATATTTCGTAACGCACATTTAACTTTGTTCCCATTATCTTCCATACAAATTTCCTTAAACATTATTCTCACAATTATGTGACCTTTAGTACCGGGTCTTTCCTTGTACTCCAACAACTCGACTCGTTGTTTCAAATTCTCAGGCAATTCGGCCAAAACATCGGCATCTGATAAAAGTGTGTTACCGTACCAGGTTTTTAATGTGGAACCGGAAGTGATATTACCAGTCCATATGCAGTGCAATTCAACCGAGCCGCGTTCCACTACTCTACCATAAAGTCTTGCTTTCATGTGCCCAAAATAGCCTAAAATACACGATGCAGAGATATTCAATAAGAATTAGATATGCCACGTGGTGCGAAAATGTCAAAATTTACCTGGATGTACGTTCTTGTGAACATACGAACCTCCGACCGAACACGAGATTCTATCTGGATCTTTCTTCGGTTTTTCATTCTTGTAACTCACCCCGATTGTTACGGATATTCGGCTCGAATTTTTCGAAAATTCAATCAAAGAAAACCGTTCTTGTATATTTCCATCGATCTCCCGGTTTTCTGATATCAATAGATCATTGTACCAACTTTTGAGTGTGAAGGCGGACTCGTCGATGAACCAACTGCACGTAAACTGCAAGTTCTCATTAGGTAGAAGTATGAATCCATCTTCTGGAACCATCCGAATTGACAGCTTAAATCTCTCTGGAAGAAGATTTTCAATCAGCATATTCGAGGTGAATTTGACTGTGTAGAATATTGTCGGTATACGAGGTGCTTATTGGTTTTTTCTACACAAACTATTTCACATCGGTTGTTGGTGACAAGTTAAAGAATATCTAACGCTAACATCTTACCTGACGGGCGGACTGCTTCGATGATAGTTACTGCCATCACACCAAGGAAAAGGGCTCGAAAGGACAGCGACATACTGGTATTTTATATACAACAGCGATCAGTATTGAAATCAGCATTGGTAAAACCACTATATACCTCATGATAACGAATCGATTGTCTAAGTTCACTTTTAGATGCGACCTACGTAAATTTCATTCTACGTGATTGCATAATGATATTAATCATTTCAGTTATACGATAAGAAACTACTTTTTTGCTTAAGTGGGTTATACACTATATCGTTATATACATTATATATAAGAATATTAAACATCCACCACAGATAGACAAGTAAAAGGCTATTATGCCCTCTTGCCTGATTTATGAGTTTTTCTTTTTCTCGAATTACGATTTAAATTCCAGACTAGAAAACTATCCTACAGTCGTTTCGCCCGCCTCGGTGCTGACTGAATAATGCATAATCTTCTAAGAGGCGAAAGTTTCTCATAGTCTGGCTACCAGATCCCAACTTTCAGAAAGATACTGCATATTATCATAAAAACCTGAAAATTTCATAACTTCATCATAATCATTTTATCTGTTGAAAACACTACCACACACTTTAAAGAATGAAACTCCTTCTTTCCGTTTGATATATTGCACCGCTTCTGTGTAGTATATTTGACAGGTAATTTCTTTAAAACAGGAAAATCTGATATTTACAAATCTTAAATTGTATGTTTTCACATGTATGTGTATAAGCAGGTTTCTATTATATATACATGTATGTATTCAAACAAAGTGCATTTTAATTGTGACTAATATAATTTCGTATATCTTGATGCTGTAATATACGGAGCTTATAGATAAGTCTTCTAAGAAACTTTCTATCCAACTTGACATCAACATCTGCAAGAGGCGAGGAATCTCAAGAATTCTGATGGGCTTGCTGTTGCGGTCCTGTGGGAACATATATTACTCGTGTTTGCGCCGGAGCTGGCCGACAACACTTCAACAACGCGCAACAGTAGGCGGCTTGAACTATAACGCAGATAATCTCCAATAACAGAATCACTAATCTCAACGATAACATCGTCAGCTTTAATTCGTAATTCCTCTCCAAAATTCCGTGCCAATCATTCGCAGTGGCGGCTAGTTGAATTGCCGTTAGCACAGCGCACATCGTCGCGCTGAGACTAGCAACAGCACACATACCGACGCAGACGACTACGGCGCACCGTTCTTGATATTTCACGCACACTATCGTCGAAAGTCCGCTGATTATAATGAAAATGCTCACCCAGTAGTAGTTTCGAAAATTGTACACAATTTCATCGTTGATGATGACTGAATCGAAAATGATGATGATCATTCCACAAAGTAGTTGAATAGTTCCGAGAATTAGGGAATTTCTGCTGAATCGAGCAGTCTCTTTTACGTTACTGATCGGCAGTACAGCATCGTCTGTGAGACGTGTGTCCGGCTCTGACAGCTCTATTCGTATGACGGGCGTAACTGCAGAAGATATCGGGCGTCCTCGGTCGCTGTCATCTTCTTTTCCTCCTTCTTTTAAATGCTTGTACTTATTCATCGATAAATCGCCCGTTTTTCACTTAATCTACCAAATATTCTTGCGCTGTATAAAGTGATAACCAATCTATCAGAAATACGGTATCGTATAATAATGAAATGAGTCATTCATATTCTTACCTTGTACTTTTTCTTTTTTCTCTAACCGTCCCAACTTTTCCAAGCGACACAAACTTTCGGTTTGTCTGGTAGAAATTCCGAGTTGCAGTTATAGTCTTGTTTACCTGTTACTTTCTTTGAGAAAATCTATCATGTTGCTGATCTGTTGCTGATCACCTGAAGAAATGTGATCGAACAATTCTGGTTTCCGGTATTGACTCAACTTTTCAAGTTTATATATATAAATGTTTCTTCGGCTTACCTCGTCTACACAGCAGACACCTACGGTAATACCTTTTTCTCGCAGTCTGATCATCAGATAATGCCAGTGTAAGGAAAGGAAACCTGCAGAGAAAGTGAGTTGTATCGCGAATCTATATCCTCCTCTCTCCCTCTCTTTCTATGTCTCTAAACGCTGTAAATTAGATCCACATGATAATACACGTTCGAGCTGAAAGTCGGAGAAAAGAAGCTGTTTTAATTCTGCATCTATACCAGACGGATTAAAGAAAATAACATTCGAACCTGTTCCGCGAATTCCAATAGTCTGAACTCAGCGTACATGTTATTCCAAAGGTGTTTGTTCGCAATTTTGCGAACAACTATACACTCGCCGAGTGAGTAATAACCGTTTAATTGATACATACATGAACCAAACGAAAAAAGGACTCCAGCTAGGCCGAAGAATGTTAACCATTCGTACATTCACGAGCTCTGACGGGTCAAGAATAGTTGAAATACAAAATGCATACGGTCATTGACAATATTACCTTGCTTATGTAACTGCTTATACGTATATTTTTAAATAGATTTAACTGACGTATACAAAATGTATTCATACATCGAAAATGATCAGCCTGATATGAGATGATACTGAAATGAGATTTTATATGTCTATGTATCTATCTAAATGTGCATAAAAGATGAGAGATAGAGAAAAATAAGCATGGCAGAACAACTAACAACGTTCAACATTTATCAAAAAAACTAGCCCTACTTATTTCAAAAATTCAGTTTGACATCAGACATGTGAGTTCATACTTAGTAATTTCATTTAAGGTATAAAAGGGTTTAATTTCATTCAGACCATGTTTACTAGATTAACCTAAGCACGGGAGGACTTTCCTGTCGTATTCATTGTTTTTCTTGGCGTTTTCGGCATATGTTTCATATAGTGTATTCTAATACGATTATGCGGTGCAGCAGCTTGTGCGAGTCTTATTTCGTAGTTTGTTTTCATAATTTTTCTTCAGGAAAGGTAATCGCAATTTATTCTCGGGAATTCAGTTATTCAAACTGGGATCAACTTTGCTACGACGGTAAAAAGCGAAACTTTTTGCATCGCTTCATTGAGAGAAGTTTGTAATGCGATCCTTGTTCGAAATGTGTCGCATTTCGTGGATATTCTTCATATTCAATATATGGGTAGCGCTCATCGTCTGCGAAAAGTATATCAGAATATGTGATGATTCTCCGATAAAGTCGAGAAAGGTCACCGACAAAACGTTAGTATTTTCATTTACCCCATCGATGCAGAAGACGTTCACATATTGCGCCTGTTCACTTTCCCCTTCTGTGAAGAACCGAGTGAAGTTGAATGCGACTATCTCCATGAAGCTAGACTGCGATGAGTCTGTCGAGATGAAAGTTTGACTTTTTTTCACCAAATACAGCTGTGTTTTGAAGGGAATGGCGGTTCATTTGCCAACATGGGAATTGAGTTCGGATCTCAAGATTGAATACGACTACACTAAGATTTTTAGTAAAAACAATCTCCATGGTCCATCGGCTTATAATGGATTCGAAATAAAGATTTATTGTGAGTATTTTTCAAGATAATCTAACATTACGTATGAAACCGTATTCTGAATGGGATATTATGATCGTTTCATGTCTAGATCCTGAGGCTATGGAGTACAACGTAGTCACATGTTATGATCCTCGTTTCTCGGCTGGATATGCAGTTACAACGACAGAAACGAACAAAAACTTCCAAGCTCTTACCACGAGTACCACGGTATCTGCACAGAAAGCCACGGTTCCTACAACGAGTACCACTGTATCTACGCAGAAAGCCACGGTTCCTACAACGAGTTCCACTGTATCTACACAGAAAGCAGCCACAGTTCCTACAACGAGTACCAGTGTATCTACGCAGAAAGCCACGGGTCCCACCACGAGTACCACTGTATCTACGCAGAAAGCAGCCACAGTTCCTACAACGAGTACCAGTGTATCTACGCAGAAAGCCACGGTCGCTCCCATGAGTACTACTGTATCTACGCAGAAAGCCACGGTTCCTACCGTGAGTTCCACTGTATCTACGCAGAAAGCCACGGTTCCTACAACGAGTACTACTGTATCTACTCAGAAAGCCACGGTTCCTACAACGAGTACCACTGTATCTACGCAGAAAGCCACGGTTCCTACCACGAGTACCACTGTATCTACACAAAAAGCCACGGTTCCTACAACGAGTACCAGTGTATCTACACAGAAAGCCACGGGTACCACAACGAGTACCAGTGTATCTACGCAGAAAGTCACGGTTCCTACCACGAGTACCACTGTATCTACACAGAAAGCCACGGTTCCTACCACGAGTACCACTGTATCTACACAGAAAGCCACAGTTCCTACCACGAGTACCACTGTATCTACACAGAAAGCCACAGTTCCTACCACGAGTACCACTGTATCTACACAGAAAGCCACAGTTCCTACCACGAGTACCACTGTATCTACTCAGAAAGCCACGGTTCCTACAACGAGTACCACTGTATCTACACAAAAAGCCACGGTTCCTACAACGAGTACCACTGTATCTACTCAGAAAGCCACGGTTCCTACAACGAGTACCACTGTATCTACACAGAAAGCCACGGTTCCTACAACGAGTACCACTGTATCTACGCAGAAAGCCACGGTTCCTACCACGAGTACCAGTGTATCTACACAGAAAGCCACAGTTCCTACCACGAGTACCACTGTATCTACACAGAAAGCCACGGTTCCTACCACGAGTTCCACTGTATCTACACAGAAAGCCACGGTTCCTACAACGAGTACCGCTGTATCTACACAGAAAGCAGCCGCAGTTCCTACAACGAGTACCACTGTATCAACGCAAAAAGCCACGGTTCCTACCACGAGTTCCACTGTATCTACACAAAAAGCCACGGTTCCTACAACGAGTACCACTGTATCTACACAGAAAGCAGCCACAGTTGGCACGAAGAAATCGATGTTGCCAATAACGAGTACTAAAGTATCTATACAGAAAACCACGCCCCCTGCCACAAGTACTATAGCCCCTGTCACGTCCAGTACTAAAGTATTTATAAAGAAAACCACAGCCCCGACCACAGATACTACATCATCCACACAGAAAAGCACCGCTTCTTCAACCTATACTACAGTATCTACACAGAAGACCACACACTCTCCAAGGCAAATAGGAGCCTCCACAACAACTACAAAGACTACTGGTGGTACGATCTTATCCGGTACAAACCGAATGAGCTCTTCTGAAGCCGGTAAGAAACCTTTGAAAACTATACAGTAACGCAGCTAATGCCCGTTTTTAAGATTGACCTTTTTCTTCTCATATCGCGTGAAATATTCATCTTTCAGCATTTGTCATCGGAACAACCGAAGGGGCAATTCTATTGATATCTGCATTAGTAGCACTGACGATTTATAGCATAACTAAAAAAACATGTTGTGGGTAAGTTTTCGTTGTAAGATAGCTTGGCGAGTATCATTTTCATCGTTATACTAATATCCAGATCATTCAATTTAAGTAAATCATGGGCTTACAAGGACGATACAGCCACTTTGCAGCTTGACAGCGATAATTGTGAGGAACCTATTGATATCCACGATGTATATGACCCCTCATTGGATCACAGAGTATACTCAGGTTATCCAGAATTGGTAGCCATGTCTAACGCACCAAGTGATTTCCAGAGACCAAGCGATTCTTCAACTACTGGGATGAGTTGGATGGCGAGGGAATATGAAACTGCATACGAAAATCCGTGTTACGGGGACCATTTAGGAACTAATATCATGGATAACGACGCGGACGACTGGGACAAGTACGGTGAATGCGTCGATTACGATAATGACCTAAGCACGGACAGTGGAGTATGGACAACTGCTGGACCAATCGGTCACCTGTACGATGAGGAATATGGCCATTTCATTAGTGATGCACGCCGCAGTGGTAGTAATCCACACCTAACGCCTCAAGTTAACCAATACTACATGTAGTGAAGACCGAGGTTTAAAGGTCGCAAAAGAACGACATAAGCTCGATTGAATTAATCTTCGAACTACTAAAATCGCTTTCTTATTATTGTTTGTCACTTGTCATAAATAAATCAACTGGTGATAACCTCTGTTCCTTCATTGGCCTGCGAGATTCTTTTTTGCGTTATTATCTATTCGTTGATCGGGTGCAGTGTTCTGTGGTGTTTTGATGAGCTATTCGAATTCAAATAAAAGAATGCCCGGACATTTTTGCATTTGCAGATGTCGTGTAAGATCTTTTTGTTGGTTTGGCGCGCGTGTTTTTGTTACAAACGTTCGCTGAATCAGTGCCTATCGATGCGTGCGAGTTACTGGCCGGCTTGTGCTGAAAAAATGATAAAAAGATTAACGATACAATAGACCTCGTAAAAACATAAATAAAAATTTGATTAATGATATGGAACTATAGAATAAAAAATGCGTGGGTACATGGTAAGTGTGACTGAATAGGTGATTTATGCTGTGAATGCTGTTCGGGGGTTCAATTAAAAACTGCACAATATGTCGCCGTTGTTAGAAAAACGCCTTCTAATATTCATCAAAATAGGCTGAAGACAACGAATTCGCGGTGAAAAGCAATTTGAATGTATTGTTTGTTCGTTCAATTAGAGGACATTACTTTTTCAAAAGTTTAAAATGTTTATACCATGGTGGCAGTCTTCGCGAAGATTGATTGTTGTTTTCATGTGAATATTTTCTATGCTTAGTTGCGCAACAGGTGTGAAAGAGGATTCCAGTTGACCTCGATATTTGTGCAGGGTAGCACAGATAGTTCCTGAATTTCCACATTGTTCAAGATCACTAAAAGAAGTAGATTCAAAAATTGTCTATAAAGTTCAAATCGAACAACATCATTTATCAAATGTTATGGTCGCAATGGTGCTACGATTCGTAGCCCTTGATCATCTTGGGCGATGCTAGTCGACAGTCTTTGACAAACGACTCACCGACCAGTTGTTGCCAAACAACCGAGCTGTCTTGACGTCTCTTGGAATTCATAGCCGAACCGAATCGTGTTGAGTTCACTTCCAGTGCACCCAACTAACCTGACGGGTATTCGCACTAGAACAACTGCATCAACATTCACCTAAAAATTTGGATGGATTGACGAGTTGATTGTCTTTTGAATATTTGGTTCGATTGTATGCATGCTCTAAGATTTAGAGACTGTGTCGAAAGGTTTTATCATCCTAACTAGGACCGTAGTCAAATTAAGATTGCAGCGTCATCCAAGTACCCGGCGGTTAGGTTGGACAATCCAATGGCACTGCTTATTACCTTGATATCTATTGGTAAGTGAAATTACACATTATTGTTTGAAGTGAGGGCGATTACTTTTTTGATCCAAGTAGAATATTTATTTTTCAGGGTCACTGTGTGGATTAGTATATTCTGCAGCTGTATGTTTAGCAAATTTTTGAAAATGGAATTCGTTCAATTTATGCTTTATCTTTGATTTCAACGAATAAATTTTAAAACTGAACAAATGAATTGGAGCAAATATATATCTTATCAAGGTTTCAATATTAAGATTATTTCTAGATATGCCATTTAGATAAATTTCAAAGTATTATCACTTACATCATTCATAGGATTGCCCTGAAGCGTTCGTAGCTATATCGAAAAAGCGTACGCATAGTATATGTTTGCGCCCGCAATTCCCAATAGGTAAGTTCAGTCTAGATCTCATTACTTGAAACCGGTAGCTGAACTGTAATACCTCAATTTTCCGATATTTGATATTAACTTAAAAGTAGTTACAAAGGGCGTTAGAATTGCCAGCACATTATTAGAACAAAATCATCTGCAGGTGAATTTGAAATCACAACATTTATGTCGATTTCAGCCCTGTCGGATGCCACAAAACAGCTTATACTTGACGAACACAACAAATGTCGTGGTCAGTCAGACCCTCCTGCAAGTTACATATTCAAAATGGTAATATTCATTTACCTCTTAGGTCATGTTACCACAATAACCAATAACAAATAGAGACGTAGGCATCCAAAAGTTGTTCCCAATGTAAAACAAACATTCATTGTGGTCCAAATTATAAAAATCCCCAAAAATGATAATGTTCTCACAACCGAAAGGAGATGCACCAAAAGATCTTTCAATACTTTCTACGAGTTCCTTGTTTGCTTTCTGTATCTTTTGTTAGTACTGGGATAAAGAAGCAGCTAAGGCTGCGCTCGGTTGGGCGAACTCGATGTGTCACGCACGAGGAGGTGGACCAGATCACGATCCTATTACCGCTCGATTTATTCCTGGTGGGTAAACCCTGCCATACTGTACCGTTCATTTCATACCACAAAATGCCACGCCATACCACACAATACCTCGAATAAAGAATTCACCAAGTTGCTTATGGTAACGTTGCAGGAAGAAACGCGTACGGTCAGAATTGGTTTTGCTCCGGTGGTCAAGGTACTACATGGCAGGAAGTTATAAAAAGCTGGTGCGATGAAAAGACCGAAGAAAATTTCAGTTACGAAGAAGGTGGAAATCAAGCAACCGGGCATTATTCACAGGTTTATTCAGTATTTATCAAGTATTGATGTTCGGTTACTGGCTACAAATAGAATGACTTCTCTAACCTTTATTTATTGCTGACTTATTACATAATTCTGCATTTCCCACGTTATGTAGTATGTACGCAGTGGGAAGTTGAAAAAATGACTTATCTATTTGATCCACAATTGACTTATAGGTTATGTGGGCAGATAGTGTATTGGTGGGTTGCGCCATGCTCTACTGCGATGTAGGAAATAAAGGCGAATATTTCGTTTGTAATTATGCCCGAGCGTAAGTATCTACTCATAGATAGACAAATAAATAGCATCGAATTAAATAGCCACCTAAGAATGAAAAAAGAAGACTTTCTCTAAGTCATAAATGACCACCATCTTGAGAATTGTGCGTTCTATGGGAAAACATAATCTAAGCTAATCAATTTTCTACCGGGAATGTAAATGATGCCTCTTTAGAAAAAAACTTCAGATACTTACTGAATAGCAACTTGAATTTTAGTGGAAACGAACCTGGTTATTACGGAAAAATGGATAGGCCATACATACGTTCGAATACTACTAAAGGATCTGACTGTGGTACTAATTACAACAGTAAAACCGGCCTGTGTGGTTAGTTATAATTGTTCGATGATTCGAAGTTCATCCGATGATTTTTCACGTTCGTTGTTTACAAAATATCAGTCTGTTTATCCTGTAAATATGTTGATTATAGATTGCAAAGATGTGAAGTTTTGTTTAAACGGCGGGAAAATGAATCCTAAGACCTGCAAGTGTACCTGTCCCAAAGTACCGTGGATCGTTGGACCTAACTGCGAGCGTAAGTCTCTATTCATTCCATCTTGTTGATTCCTTCCCAATCGAGAATAAGTGATACATCCATGGCAATATCAAAGCGATTCTACAAATACTTCTAGTCGATTGCAGCAAAGGTGTAAAAGATGAACCGGGATTCGATTGTGTCCCGATGGACTGTGAATCGGATGATATATTCGACATGTGTCCAGATTTCTGTAATCTATGTTGTGAGTAGTCATTCCTTTCTTGGCACCATTTGCCAACATATCAAGCAATAGTTGATAAAGGAACAAGAATGCACATTTTATGTGGAAACTTTGCTTCGATTGACCACTTAATCTGTCGCCGTAATTCCAACAATTTTACTATGTATTTCAGCGGGAACTAGCGGGATTGGTGAAGCTGCCAAGATAATGAGTAAGACCTATCTATCATAACAATTTCTAGGATTTGTCCCAACATGATACATCTCAGATAAAAGCATTTACTCGATACTCACTAACAACAAAAACTTAATCATCATTCGTTTTATAACTTTAAAGGCGAGCAACCGAAAACAACTGGGAGGATGCCAAGTCAACCAACAGGTGGCAAAAAAATTAAGAACCTTGACTTGCTTAAACCAAAGAGACCCGCAAAAACTAAGACTACCTACAACGCAAAGGAATTGCGCGAGAAAGCTGAAGAGAACGTCGAAAGAGAGAAATGGAAGACAGAAATTACAGTGGACGTCATACGGAAAATTATCGAAGACTACGTGAAAGGATCGAATCCTGACCGAGAACTAACGCGCATCAATCAGAGTGTTATAGACAAAATCATCAACCGATTTGAACAAGTAAAAAGCGAATTGGAGAAAAAAGGCAAGATAAAAGATGGTAGGTGAATTTTGTGGTTTTCACCATATATTATGGGCAAATGCGTTTCGTTTAATATGTTACTAATTTCAAAGTTAATTTTGGATACTATAGTAGAAGCTAAAAGTAAAGTTGGCAGAGCTAAGAAAATGAAAAACAATGGCAAACCTGGTATCTAGTGAGACAATCACTTCGATAAAGATTAGTATGGTATGTCTGATGGAATTAGTCTATAGGTTTTTCAAAAGTCAGTGCCGTGTCGCGTGGTAGGGGTCGGTTGCGGTGCGATTGTCAGCAACGGTGTGTGCGACTTGTTTCTGCCAGTCGGTTGCGACTGAGAAGGACAGTCGCGCTGGGTCACAGAAAAGAACATAAACGATTTATTGCGACCGGTGTCGTTGACGGTCGTAGTGAATAATGACGCAGTTACATAGTTGCAGACGATCAACAAAATGATTCGGAAACCGACGAATGTTTCTTTGGCTTCACTGCGTCACTTGTCTTTTCATCTTCGTTATCATGGTATTTCTATACATTAATGATTATCAATATCGGACTAAATTACACTTTACATTTTATTCATATAAACTTCCAATGTTAAAAAATTAGAATTCATTCTTAGGATGCAGGTCTCAGCAATATTTTAAATTTTGATGAACAGAAAATTATTTTTGGTTGTGAGACTTATTCTAATCTTAATACCTTATTCTTTTTGATTTCAGTCCGAAAATCGAATACAGATCTCAGCAGTAGATAGAACCAACCTTCAACGTTGGTGGTTGTATTATATTACATGTAGTATAGAAGAATAAAGCTTTGCTTTCCGATATGAATCGAATCAGTTTTTAAGTGTCTTCCATTCATTTCATTGAAATACGATTTCATCTTTGATAACAAGACTTCGATGGAATCATTTAAGATGCAGTTCACATTAAAATTAATCTTCGTCCTCATGTAACATTTGTATCGATGCTGGGTATCGCATTTGCCTGTGCAATGGTTGTCTGCCATGTTCTAGTATTTCGGGCCCGGGTTCGAAAAATTCTACGATTGGGGACGTCGTCACCGATCGACGCTGCTGTGGTCCGCTCAGCTGTTCATCGCGTCTTGACCGAAAATCTTGAGCGTACCTGACTGCCAGACCACGCGCCGATGTGATCGACCCAAGGCTGTCGACGGAGCGGCGCGCCGTTCGTCTGCTCGATTGTCGCCAGGCGGCAGCAGCATCATCGTCGTATGAAACTGAACGCTGGAATTGTGGTGTGCCGGAGACCGGGGTAGCGGGAGCTGTGGCACACTCCCCTGAAAAGAAACCTTGATTGGAGACACCATCGTCGAATGATGGCCACCTGTCAGAGCCGGCGTAAGTGTCCAGTTCGTCGGCGATACTTTCTACCTTCCTCAGCTCATCGGCTGCAACTTCGTATTTATGGGCGCTTATATCTCTATAGTAAAAGTAAACGAATACAACAAAACCCACAAATATAGGGATTGCTATTATGGACGGTGCTAGCGATGCGGCGAATGAAAATGTGTAGAACTTTACCCAACACTGGACACACACACAGAAAGTGAATAGCGCGATTCCAATACCGTTCGCCATGATCCACGCAGTTTCGACGAAAATAGACAATCTCCGGTAGAGATTTTCTTGGGATTGATTTTTCGCATGCCATCGAGAGATTTCGAGGTTCGGCAGCAGACACGTACTAATCAGCAACGCAAACACGTGCACGCAAACGAGAAGTGTCGAGACTGCACTGAACGCGATCAACAGACCTTCAGGGGTGTCCTTTTCAATTTGTAGTTCGACCATATTCACCTGTATATACATAAATAGCAAGAAAAGTATCTAATCATTTACGGGGATAAAACAATATGATTTGAATGATAAACAACGATAAACAGTTGATGATCGAATTGATATTGCATAAGCAAAAATATCAAATCTCCGAGTATTTTGGCAAAAATAGCGTACATCTTATATGACACGAAATGAATTCAATTTAAGATTAAAAATTATCTTTTAGCGATAATTCTCAGATGGGTTTCCCTGAATGATTTTTGAAAACAGAATCAAATCACTCACCATTGCAAATCCAGCGAGTAATCCCGACGTTGAGCTCGTCGCTTTTAGTTTCCCCCTGGTCACTAATTCATGATGACGATTCCCTAATTGTTCATCGGTAAGATGTTCAGACATGTTGCATGTAGTGAGCACTATCACAGACGATAATGATTACACTATTTCACAGTAACCTCCGAATCACGCCCATGTATCTCTCTTTTAGACATTGGCGTCCATATTCGGAATCAAAAAGCCTATTGCGATCTATGTATGTTTAATACGTATACATAAATGTTCATATATTTTATGACAACTGATAAAGACACTTAAACAGCCTACATCAAATTCATTTACATGAGCAGTGGGTCAGATATTTTATCAGTATCGAGCTATCTTTCAGTTATCTTTTTCGAAAAAGCGTCAAATACGGCGCCAACTTCAAACATTGAAAGAAATCTATTCAGAAAATAAACGTTTTTCATTAATTCGGGAACAACGTTCTAAAGTCTATAGGATAAAGGTGCAATTTCCTGTTCGTTTTATCGTCATAATTTTTAGTTATTCTGTGCGATATCAATTTACTTGATAAATACCTTCATTTTCATCCCATCTAATTTATTGGCTTCGTTTGTGTAGTAACGAACCTTGATAAATACTGTATTTTTCAGGAATATCTAATCGAAACGTTTAAGGAATTATAGTTATTGCTAATATTATTTGTTCAAAAGTAATAAAAAGCATAGTTATTAGTATCATCTATATCGATGAAGGAATATTAGAATCGTTACCTTTTTTTCACGCCGAAGCCAATCGGTTCGTGTGAACAAACATGCTATCCTATTATAACACAACACATTAAGCAGGGTTTCTATGCGTTTTTACGAACGAATTAACACGTAGAAACAGTTGAATTCTGGCAATCAATTTTATAAGTTTATTAATACCAGATGTCCAGTAGTTTTTTTTAATCAGATTCTGGCGCATTTATATCGGCTCGAATCAGCGCATATCATTTTATTGCTCCACTACCAGCACGGCAGATGGGAAAATGAGCACGCTGTCGCCAATTCTGGTTTTGCTAGGTATGCTTAAGGCATAACGGGACAATTCTTTTGATTTAGGTCTAAGTATAATCTTCCTACTTGGGTTTTAACCAAAATTATTATCGGTATTTTTAGGTTCACTGGCTGGATATTCATATTGCGCTGTGGTACGTTGAAAACGTGAAAATATCTTTTGGAATATCCAGGGCAGATCCAGGAAAATCGATAGGCCGTGGTCAAAAAGAATAGAAAAGCAGGATGAAGCAGCCACGTGAAAGGCCACTAGCGGGCTTTAACCCTCAGTATTAACATATCTTTGGAGAAATACATCCAGAAATATGCAAATTCCGAGAGGATGGGTGTCAAATTAGCAGCTTTTAACTATCAAGCTTTAACTGTCTTGACAAAAAGAGCAACCTCAGTGGGAAGGCGGGGACAGGACCCCGAGACCACCCCCCTAAATCCGCTCCTGATTTCTTGTATCTACTTAAATGATTTACATCTAGAATATTTGACACTGCATGGAATATAAAACACCTAACTACTACGAATGATTCGTCATGGTGTTTGTTAACGGTAAGTCGAATTCATTATCATCAGTATTCAACTATTATTTCTTTAGGACTGTCCGCAGACGCTGATAGATATTTCAAAGAAAACGACGCATAGTATGTGCCTACGTCCAGAAAACGCAAAAAGTACGTAGGACAAAAGCGAAACGTTACTTCTAAAAACAATGAAAATGAATAATAAGATAAAAACCCACTATCTACAGATTAAAAGAATTTAAAAACAAGAATTTATTTATTCGAACAATCTAAAAAATATATAGAATACACGACGTTTCGATCGCACTCTAGAGATCGTCGTCAGGTGTCAGGTCACACCTGACGATGATATCTAGGGTGAGATCGAAACGTCGTGTATTTTATATTTTCGATTGTTCGAATAAGTAAATTCTTGTTTTTAAATTGTTTTAATCTGTAGATAGTGGGTTTTTATCTTATTATCCGTTCACCACGTTTGAGTGTGGTTATCGTTCTCTAATGCAAATGAAAATTGAAATATGATCTGTTAAGCGCGTTGATATGGGCTACGTACGTCTATTTCTAACGCACTTTTTCGAATAATTTCGCAAAAGATACACGTTTGATCGACGAAGAATCCTTACTGTGCCGTCTGTTGTTACCGTTTTCTAGCTCCATCGGATGCCGATAAACGGATCATATTACACGAACACAATAAATACCGCGGGGAGGCTGATCCACCACCGAAATACATGTTCAAAATGGTATTTTCTGACTTTCTCTTATTTTTCCTAGCTTCGTTTCATGATATATTCCACCGTGAACACTAACATCATCTACGCGGTCTTTCATTTTCATGATTTTAGTTTGATTTTTAATTCAGTATTGGGATGAAGAAGCAGCTAAGACAGCGCTCGGTTGGGCGAACTCGATGTGCCATGCACGGGGTGGTGGACCAGATCACGATCCTATTACCGCTCGATTTATTCCTGGTAATCTGGTTATTTACAGATATTGCCTCGGTATTTTTACTCCACGCCGTAGCGTGGTGGAACGAATGTATCGCAGAGTTGCAAAAATTGAAATTTCATCTTAAGAGTCTCAATATGAGCCATGCGTAACGTTTTTTTAGACGCCTTCTTACTATTCATTCAGATCAGTTCACAATTTTTTGCAGGAAGAGACGCGTACGGACAGAATTGGTTTTGCGCTAGTGGCAAGGGCAGTACATGGCAACAAGCGATCAAGAGTTGGTACGATGAAAAGGAGGAGGAGAACTTTAATTTTGAAGACGGCGGAAACGAGGGAACTGGACATTATACGCAGGTTATATCAATGGCCTTCTTTGATTAATCAAAATCAAACGAAATTGTTTTGGCAAATAGATTTATAAAATCTATCTACAATCTGTCACGCATAACGTAACCTTTTTAATATACATTATGTCATTGATCTTCTAGATTATGTGGGCTGATAGCATGCTGGTTGGATGTGGCATGATTTATTGCGAAATCGGAAAAAATCCGGGTGAATATTTCGTGTGTAATTACGCTCGAAGGTGAGTCTAGTCATGGATTCTTTGAACGTTGTTCTAGTGGCGGCAACTCGCCTTCTGGGCCTTCTTAGTAATCTATCTATCTAAACCCTCCCCTACGTCCTCAAAACAATATTTTCAAGATGAGCTGAAACACTTTCGTATTTGCGCCCGCGCAAAAACAAATATTCGTTTTTGCGCCCGTGCAAAAACGGATTATTTCGTTTTTGCGCGTTAAAAGTTTGTTTTTGCGCGGTAATATTTGTTTTTGCGCGGTCAGATTTGTTTTTGTGCGTTTTCGTGAAGGACGAAAAAACAATTTTACATATCCCGAATCAGCCACCATAGAAACACAATATAAGGCATGAGATCAACGAAAGTATTATGAATAAAACGGTTTGAGGGGGACCTTTTTCGTAATTTTGACTCGCTGTGTTTATTTACAGTGGGAATGAACCGGATTATTACGGTAAAAATGATCGACCGTACAATAAGTCTGAAACTATAAGAGGCTCTAGCTGTAAGGAAAACTTTAATAATGAGACTGGCTTGTGCGGTAAGCGAAATGGCAATGATATTTATATCGACGAAAATAAGAATCTGTCCTCGAAAGAAAAATAAGTTAGTCTAGTGACGCCAATTGGTTAATGTGTCTATAATGAATTATTGAAATGAAAACTTGTAAATACATGTATGTACTTAAGTTCAATTACAATTACATCATTATATAGATATCTATATATTTTCAAATCTTGTACATATATTGAAAAATAAATACATATTATTATTATTAAACATATAAGTATGATATCTATTCGCGTGCTTTTTGCAGAATGTAAAGATGTGATGTTCTGTTTGAATGGTGGTAGGATGAATTCTGAAAACTGTACTTGTATCTGTCCTAATGTGCCGTGGATCGTTGGACCTAATTGCGAGCGTAAGTGTGGAGAGCGGACGTTGAGATATCTTGACGTTGTTCTGTCGATGACGGGTCTTTTTAGAAATACGACAATACTGTAGTACCATCACATGCATTTACAAAATACTGAATATCATTGTATGCACATTCTGGAGACGTTTGCAAGAAAGTCATTTTATTTCAACTTCAGTTGATTGTACGAAAGGTGTCACCGATGATTCTGGACACTCGTGTAGTCGTGCGGATTGCGATACGGATAACATATTCGACAAGTGTCCGGTAATGTGTGGTTTATGTTCAAAGTGTAAGTATACATTCGCGCTATCTAAAGAAAAGAAAAATTTACAGTTCACATTATCATAATTCATCCATATTTGTTTTTCAAGCTGGTAATATGAATTATGCGGGGGAAGCAGCGAAGTTGAAAGGTGAATGATATATCAAAATGCATTGATATTTTTCTTCTATTCTGTTCACAAATGATGTCGTGTAACTCAGTTCAATGCTATTATTGAGTAAACTTTGTATCATCCATCAAGAAAACAATCTGATCTGATATTTTCTGCATAGCCGAACAGCCAACAGAGCTCGTCGGTGTTGGCGGTGGACCTAAAGGAAGTGCGTCATCTACGTTGCAAAGCAATAGCGTTGACAATTCCCAAGCAGCGCACGATGCCAATAATGCCAAACAAGCAGCCAATGAAAATGCCGAATCTAACGGCGAATCTGACGGTGGTATTAAATTTTTTCGATAACATTTTGGTCGTTTAGATAATCAAATAAAATGACAGAAACCCATATAGATGTGTCAGAATGGAAAAAATATTTTTTTGGTTGTTTTACCAAAAGAAAACTATTCACTTCTTTAGATTTTAGTGATGATTCCTTTGTCTGATTGTGATTTTTTATTTCAAGATGACAGCGATGAAGATTATACTAGTGAAAGTGAGACAGTCCACAACGGAGAAGATTATTCGGGTACATATCACACTAAATCGGCTTTGGGACTGTTAACGAAATTATTCAATTATAGTGACGTTGCCTTCGTCTAAATATGATTTTCTATCTAAAGATGAAGATTATCCTGATGGAAACGAGCCAGTCGTCAATGGAGACGATGAATCGGGCTCATATCACGGAGGTAAAGCACTTATAATCGACTTTGACGAAATTATTCACTACATTAGAATTGTAGCGATGTTGCCTTCGTCTGTATTTCTAGATGACAGCTATGAAGATGATACTGATGAGCCAGACTACTAGCACAGTTATTTACGATGATCCAGGTTCATATTACTGAGATAGACATTTGGCTTTAGTGGCAAAACAAATCCTCGAACCGACGCGTTCCTATTATTAGTCGACGATAGATTCTGTTTAAATAATCACAGTTTCTTCCAATTTCAGATCAGATCGGGTAAAATAAACAAATCAGTCATGGCAATATGGATGTCTCGGATTGACAAATTGCATTTGATTCAAAAAATGTTGTAGTGGTTTATCTATTTCATTACTTGAATCCAGTACAGTCGCCATGTGTCCACGTGCATATAGAATATGTTAATGAAAATGAAATGATTTGATCTAATTAAAATCGCAGGGAAATCTAAACAAAACAATGGTTCCATATGGATACGGATTCTCTGAATAGATCGTTATCTAGAATTTGGTGATAAAATCAATTTCATGTATTCGTTTTGAATAGGCAAAAATCATTTCATGTTTAAACACGTCCTGTTTTGCGCGCATCGAAATTATTTTATTAACAAATACATTTATATAAAAGTATAGAACACAATAAATGTGTTTTGTGAGCTGATAAAACAGCATTTTCGTCTATTCTTTCTCAAACAAAACATTTGCCGCAATTCAACATGTCAAATTTGTATAGTCATTGCGATATTCATAATGATTAGCTTCCAATACAGTTTAGGGGTTCGACGAGATTAGACAAGATGATTTAAAACAACTATTGAGATGATTTTATTTTCCAGCTAGGATTAGATATTTCATTACATATATATATAATGAGTATATACGTTTTGAGAGCGTACAATATAGTAGTTAGATATTAAGAGGTTTGATTATACTGATCTAACGCTTTTCGATTAAGTTCTTTCGCTGTCCAGACACTGAGAAAGTGAGAAATATTGAACAGCCGGTCGAAAGACGAGTCAAGTGGAATTCTACTGAAAGATAATTACTGCTCAAATATTATTGTTCCACGTGTATTCCCACCTCGAATATAGTTATGTAGCAGTATTAGAGCTTCTCGGGACATAGAATTTCGATCCCCGCCGTAGAGTATGTTTGCCGTCACTCGATTCGCGTTTGCAATGGCGTAAACTCCAGAAGATATCGCTGTAAGCGATTTTGAACTTGCTGTTCATCAAACCGTATACGATCGGATTTGTGCACGTGCTGATCGACGCAAACCAGGCCAGGTACCGTATCGTTCGGTCCAAAGTGCCACTGCTTGCGTTACTGTCAACTATGATGACAATAGCGTACGGGTAGAAGAGCAAAACTAACATTAGAAACGCTGTGAACAATGTCATCACAGCTCGCCGGTCACGAGATTCACGTTTTTTAGCGTGTTTATTGCTATTACCGCTAGTAGTGCTTTCCCTGGGGCGAGCTTCGGCGTGACTCGACAGACGAGAGGTAGATCTTCTGATGACGCAAAAAATGCGCGAATATAGCAAAAACGTGATAACCGATGGCAGAAGAATGCCGGTGATCAGCATCCCGGCGCATTTCGTATCACCGCGCGACGCGTAGGTACATTCAAATTGTCTTGGGTCGTAGTGATACGTACACGTGTTCATCGCAGCGCCCCCATACGTAATCGTTATACAACACAGCCACAACACGATTATGCTAATAGTGTTGTTTCGAAACGTGTAAATTTTATCGTATTTCGTGTGAAAGCAGACGCGAATGAACCGATTGATGGCGATTGTCACTTGGCCCCATAATGATACACCATACGTGATGACCATGATCGTTCCGATGGCGAAGCAAGTCGTATCGGAGAGAGTCACGCTGCCTCGACCTATGATCGACATAAGAATGAACGGGTGCACAACACAACACATGATCAAGTCAGAAATAGCAATGTTGACGACCAACGCATTCGAAGGCGTTTGCAAATCCTTGTGGAGGTAGTAGGCTGCAAGGAGTACGCTGTTGCCAATCATTCCAGTAAGAGTAATCAATGCTACTAGGATAGTGTCGACAACTGTCACACCGGGTGACACTGAAACATAACTAGATTCATTAGCACTCATCGTGTTGCAGTTTCATCTGATTCCGATTCTACCTGTGATATGATCGGCACCGAATTAATTAAACTTCTACTCCAGTGGTTATCGTCAGCTAAAATGATTGAACCCGGAAAGATCAAGCTTTAATTTAGATTCTGCATTAGACGATATCGATAATCGAAGCGCATATTTCCTGGTGTTGAAAATGCACCCGTATCATTATTTCACAATAACCAGCTATCAAACGGAATTCAGTTCGTTTTGTGAATTTTGATATCAATGATATTGTTATCGTCCATTATCCGATCATGCGCTATTTTCATGCACCATTGTGTCATTATAATTAATGATAGCTCGGCTTCCAGAAGGGACAATTCTTTTTTTATTATGAGGAATGTTTTGTTTGCACAACGGTGATCGCAAACCTTTACGATATACTGAAACTTCCGAAAGCTTCTCTCGAAAAACGAACCGTGGCATCCATGATTTTTTTAGTTGGGTATTATGTACGAAGGTCTTTTCGCCAAGATACGTCGTATCCCCGAATGGCCAACCTGTAAGCAATGGAGTAAATGTGTTATGAAAACAAAGTATAAACTTTGAAACAAATTCTATTTACTCAGACATGGACGCAACGATTTCCAATATTTAAGATTTAAAGAGGTATAATTTTCGTATTTTCTGACCTAAAATCGATGAAATTGGCTGACGACTTGTGACGTTATGAGATAATCATCTATTTTTTTAATTGTATAATGGTGTTTATTGACCAGGCGTCAGAACGCATAACGTGAAATGATTGATTCATCATGAACGATACCTCAACGCCACACACTGTGGGTAGACCATACTTTACAGTCCAAGTGTTGAAAGCTTTACCAAACCTAACCGGTATTTCGCGTACGGTGATGCTGACGTGTACCGTAACAATTCTCACCGCTGGGATCATCGGAAATGTGGCCAGTTTCCTCGTAATGACTAGTACGAAGTTTAGATGTCTTTCGTACACGAATTATTTGGCAGCGTTAGCGATATCCGATTTGGGAAATTGTTACGGTCGATTCTTTGCGCCATTGATCGATTTTGTTCTTTGGACTCGAGACGGCAAAGGTATCCAAATAGAAGGTATTTTGGCTTGTATTTGTAATGAATATCCGTTTGTTCTTGTAACGGCATCAAGCACTTGGTTAGTGGTTGTCGTTACATTAGAACGTCTGATGTTAGTAGTTTTTCCGTTCACGGCTCGTGTCGTCTGCACGGCCGCATTTGCACGCAGAGTTATTCTGGCGGTATTTATCCTAAGTTCATTAGTTGCTGGTTACTGTTTCATCATGCAGTATTCGAATAGACTCGGCTGTTACTACGACTTCGCAAAAATTCGACCCGCATTTTCCACTTACGTAACGATCACGTTCACTGTTCCAGTTGTTGTAACGATTTCCTTCAATGTCGTCATCGTAAGCGTTCTTACACAAAAACGGTCGTTCGGCTCCGGAGATGCGAAAATTCAAAAGGTTAAAAGGACAACTATCATGCTGATAACGGTATCCGTTATTTTTGCAATTACCGCCTTGCCGAACACGATAAATTCAATCATGGGTACATTCCCAAACGATCCCAAATTGACGCAAACATTGTTCTTCGTATTTTCCACCATTCTCGGATGCAATTATTCGATAAACTTCTACATTTACCTACAAGGATCAGAAGTGCGTACATTTTTCGTTCAGATGTTGAGTTGCTGACTTTTTCATGAACGAATATTTCATACGTTTCTACATGTATACACTTGCTTCCATTGCACTGTTCAAATAGCGAATAAGGGTCTGCGACATTCTTTTAAGACTACGCAACCCATGTGGGGCTTGCAACAAGCCCCACATGGGTATTATGGTATTGACAACATTTGAGCAACAGCTGCTCATATGTTGTTACCCGGTGTTTAAACATTTTTACATGGTAAGGTACAAAATATGTTCACATGACATTTCACAACATTGTAATATATACGATCAAACTAACTAGTAGATTTAAATATATTGCCTACTGGAAATTGATATAAAATTGTACTCATGTATGTCCATAATCACAACTTTATGACAGTGGATCCAGAGATTGAATGGCTTCATAATTCGAGTTCCAGACTCCAGAAATCATCATTTATTGGAAAAGAAATTATTGGTATTAGTGCGTGTAATTTTCTGCACCACCGACTACATTATTATACCAAATTACCTGGATCGTTTTAGTACTACAATGCTGGATATGTAACGCTATTTCTCTACTCCGAGATGCGGAAGTGAACGGTAGATTCGAACTGTGAAATATTATGTCATGTTTTAAGATATTTTTTCGTCATCATACATTCCCAATTCCAAAAGCAACGATGAAAAATGGACTGTGAAAGATATGATATTTTTCTCAAACAGCAGAATTTTTCGTTTGTTACTTGGCCATCGTGAAAATTAGTTGGAGTAGAATAATGTTGGACGACTAGGCATGCGTTGAGTTGAGAATCTCGTCTACTTCCTAAACGTAATGGGACATAACGATTTCCAATATATATTTTTGATTTAATGCGGTATAATTTTTGCAATTGCGGACCTGAAATCGATGTGAGATTGGTGGCCATGCACTCGTTGAACTACAAGATAATCATTTTAAGTATTAAACGATGACACTACGCATACTGCGAACACTTTTTCGTCATGAACGATACAAGGTTAGGCCGTATTTCACGGTCAAGGTATTGAAATTCTTAACACATCTAATCGGTATTTCGCGTACGGTGATGTTGACTTGTACCGTAACAATTCTCACCGCTGGGATATCGGAAATGTGGCCAGTTTCCTCGTAATGACTAGTACGAAGTTTAGATGTCTTTCGGACGCGAATTATTTGGCAGCGTTAGCGATATCCGATTCGGGAAATTGTTACGGTCGATTCTTTGCGCCATTGGTCGATTTTGTTCTTTGGACTCGGTACGGCAAAGGTATCCAAATAGAAGGTATTTTGGTTCGTATTGGTCATGAATATCCGTTTGTTACTGTAACAGCATCAAGCACTTGGTTAGTGGTTTTGTCGTTACATTAGAACGTCTGATGTTAGTAGTTTTTCCGTTCACGGCTCGTGTCGTCTGCACGGCCGCATTTGCACGCAGAGTTATTCTGGCGGTATTTATCCTAAGTTCATCAGTTGCTGGTTACTGTTTCATCATGCAGTATTCAAATAGACTCGGATGTTACTATGACTTCGAAAAAATACGTTCTGCTTTTACGGCTTATTCACCCATCACTTTTACTGTTCCAGTTTTTCTAACGATTGTCTTCAATGTTGTGATCATAGGAATTCTTCGGATCGAAAGACGTGAAAAGTCAAAAGGTTAAACGGACAACTGTCATGCTGGTGACTGTTTCCGTAATCTTTGCATTCACCGCCTTACCGAATACAGTCAACTCAATCCTTGCTACATTCCCAAACTACAAGAAACTAACGCAGACTTGGTTCTTTGTTTTTTCGATTATATTAGGATGCAATTATTCAATAAATTTCTATATTCATCTACAAGGATCAGAAGTACGTCCTTTTTTGTTCAAATGTTGAGTTATTGATTCTAAATTTACATAATTCATAATGTCCGAAGAGTAGGTCCCAAATTGAGTGGTACCGGTACCAATAAATACAGATAGCGTGCAAGGTGTCGGCAGCGTTCCGACCAAACCACGAGAACGCACGTTCATTTGGTAAACTTGGCAAAAAACATGGCAACTGATTCGTAGGTTAGAATATTACAGAGACTGACCTAACAAATTAAAAGGAATTTCAAATAGTTTTCCAATCACAAAATTCTGTCGTCAATGAAACTATCAAGTTAACTACATGGTTGACATTGTTGGCTTGAATATCTCCATCAAAATATTGATGTTGCACTTTGGAACTTTTTCGTTGAACAATTATATTCTACTAATTTATGTGCATTTTTATTTCGTATATAGTTTAATTTTGTTATCATTATTGTTAAAAATGACCTAAATTTATAAATGACATAAAACTTGTATACGTAGAGTCAGTACATATTTACACTATGATACATCAACGGAATGGCCCCGAAAAAAATGATCTCGGAAGTCTATATTCCGAAAAGTATGAGTTTCTATTGAATCTTTAAAAACTTATCAGCAAATAATCTCAGTTAAGTTGTATCATTTCGGCCTCTTCGTTGTTACCTGTAAAGAAAATAGAAATGTTTAGTTTAACTGAGAAACAGAAAAAGAAAATCACATGTAGTTATCGTGATTACATGCGTTATGTCGCAATAGATTAAAAAGTACGTATTGAATATATTACCCGTATCACTGGGTCCAGCTCCCGGGTCCGTAACAATTCGATCAATCAAATCTAGTTTATCTTCTTCGATCAAATTCGTCTTTTCCAGTTTAAGACTTCTGACATACACAATAGCAACGGCGTTCATGACGCAAACGACTCCGACGGCTATAATCAAACCCATGATAATAGTCGACGAATCACGAGCGACGAGGGACAAACCTAACTGGCCTTTCAGCGTTATTCTATCTGGTTTACAGCCTGAATTAGGTGGGAGTTTTTTCGGCTTTTCATTAGGCTTCGGTGGTTGGATTTGAAGTTCATCCGCATCCAGTCCCATGTCATTGATCCAAGGCTGCATATATTTGTAGCGATAGCGTTCCTCGACGGTGAAATTGTAAGAACTGCTTGATCTACCACTGATTTGTAGGTATTCTTGTTTCGACAATGTGAATTTTGGCCAATCTATATCAGCTGATATGGGAAAGTTCGGGTCCCTGGAATATGAAAGAACAAATGCGGTCATATTGACTAGATGTTTGGGACTACGGGTGTTGATTTCTAAAAAAATTCACAAATGAAAATGAAATTTCAATTCATTTTGTCAGACAAAAAGGATAATTTTCACATTTCCGGAGTAGAAATATTTAGCCTACCCTGATTTAACAAAATTACTCCAATATCGCACCATCTTCATGGCAACGGCTTCATCTTCTTCAAAAGTATGAGTCGTCACTTGGGTGTCTAGATAG